>NW_010242050.1:0-27213 GCF_000690775.1 Eurypyga helias | reverse complement strand
CTTTCCTGGATGAATCCAGCACAATTGCAAAAAAAAGTCTCTCCCCTGCAATGCAGGATGCAACAAGGATGCTTAGACTGCAAACTACAGAGGACAAAAAATGAACCAGATGTACCATTTCTAGCATCAGCCTCCAGAAATGGATTGATGTAAGAAAAATAATTCTGTGCGAGACCAAAAGATGCAACACCATCAGATAAATGAACAATTATGCTTAATAACAAAGTGGCTTTTTCAGCTGACAGCTGTTTCACCAGACAATTTAGTTAGAGGCCAGATGGCCAAAGGGACACATGGTGGAAAGTAATTTAGTAGGATGACTCCACAGAAAGAAAACCTCATAATTCATATATGTTTGAAATGCCCAAGATTCAATTAATGGAATTAGTATGTAATGCCTAGAGCATTTTGCCTGTTCAAAGCTGTGCTCAAGCTTGTTCTCACAGCTCCACTGCAAGGTGAAGCAGCAGACTACGGCGTGGCTCCTGGCTTAGAGCTCTGACTCACACACAACTAATTGTCTCTCCATCTCCCTTCCTGACAACTGATTTTGTTTATGATCTCAGTCTATGCCACTTACAGTTCTGCACAAAGCCATTTTTCTGCCTCTCAATCTGGCACTGTGGTGTGGTAGGAAGAGCTAAGACCTAAAACACAAGTAGGTGTGGACTCTGAGGAGACGTAGGAGGGGTGAGGTTCACTCTTGTCTTATGGGAAGTTGCCTGTAGATTTAGACGGGAGAATGACATTAGTTTTTATATCTAGAAGAAAAGGCAGATTCCAAAGACTGAAGTTTGAGGGGTTTTAAAAATAAACTACAAAATGGTATTTTCAAGTTTTTTCTAGCAAAAGGTAAATGACTTAGCATTATTAGTTACCAACGCTACAAGTTAAACTGGCGTCAGAAAACTAACACCATCTTCTGACTGCTCAGGGAAATGCAGTGACTAGTTGGTGTTTAGACTCCTTCAATCTTACACAACTTCAGATATTTTCAATATCAAGACTTTGAATATGTGCTTGAAGCTTTATTGATTTCAGTCATTGCCTTTGCTAGCTGCTACTGATGTTGCTTTCTACTAATAAAGCAACTTTTCTTAGATATTTCTGGGAAAGAATTCAGGACTTTCCTTCTTTTTTAATACCCTTAATATTGTGCTTGAATTCCCACCTGATTGGTGGCAGAAGGTTTTGATGGCACAATTCAAGGAGCAATGAATTGTTACTGTTTTTTCTCATGTCTCTCACTCCTTGCTGCTTCTTCCAGTTTTGATACGTGCATTGCCCGTTAGTAAATCTGCTTTTGATTATTATTTTATTTGAACATAAAGCCTGCTACAAATGAGCTTTGCCAAAAATAAAACTGAGCGCTACGCATCCCACCTGCTCTTTGTATTTGGATTTTGAACCCAGTGTTGCAACCAGATGTTTAGTGCTCTGCACTCACTATAAATGATTTTTGTTAATGCAATAAGATGATAAAATTATTTTAAGCTGGTCAATATAATGTTGTACAGTGCATGCCTTAGCTAGAGCAGCAAGCAAATTAGTCATTTATTTGATTACTGATAGTCAAAACAGTGTGAAATACATTTTTCCTGAATTTCTTTCCTCAACTTCTGATGAAAAAAAAATGTTCAAGGCCACGAATAGAGCTGTCCATCCATATTGGTCTCACCTTTCCTGCTCACATCTAACCCCTTCATTTCGCAGAGCTGAAACAGATTTATGGGGAGCCTCTTTGGGTCCTTAGTTAAACCCTTGACCACGCAAGCAGCTGTGTGTGTGGAGAAGCCTGTGGAGATCTGCAGGTGACCAAAAGGTTACTGATAGGCTGCACTCAACTGGTTTGACATGTTTTCTGAGCCAGTGTTTCACAGGGCAGTGCACTGCAGGAGAAAGGCCAAATAACAGAAAGCATGAGGATAAAAGTGACTGAAGGAGGTAGGCTGCTCCCACTGTAGTGCCGTACTGCGCTGCCGGTGACTTGTGCCGTCACGAAAACCTGGTGAAATAGAGGGTTCCTTAGTATTAATGTGCAATTAATACTAAGGAATCAGTTATAAACTGCTCCTTAGTATTAATTGCACATCGCCATGTATTCCTGCTAGGTCTTCTGGAGGATGGGAAACCAGCTCAGGCAGGTGTAACTACAGTGTCGGCCACAGCTGCAATGCTGAACACGGAGAAGAGGAACAACTGTGGCCCTCAGTGTGCGAACCCCTTGGTCCACGGCATGGAAGCTACGATGCAGAGACAGAATGGCTTCAGGACAGCAGAGGTAAGAGAGTAATGATGTTCCCTGACACGCAGCACTTGTTTCAGCCAGGTCAAACTTATTTTTGTGACAATCTTCCTCGCTGCAGTCGAACTGTATTTAATGCCTTGAATAAGAGAAAATGGGTGCACCCCAGCCACGGTGTGATTGAGCCCAGCACCTCTGACAACGCCACATGCCTGAATGGCCACCAAATTGATGTTTTATTCCGCAACCGGAGCAACACACACACTTGTTACTTCAAAAAAAAACCCCATGCTTATTTTTTTCCAGCTCAGTCCAGCTGTGGCATGTATTGTGCGAACTGTTTAGGTTAATTATCTGAACAGGAATGAGCTTTTTTCCTTAATTGCTGTTTTGCTTAAATGATGCGCACTGCATGAGCCCTGGTTCATTCAAGGCTGGATGTGAAGCCTGAAAAAGTCAATGTGAGTCTTTCCAATAACTTCAGTAGGCTTTGGATCAGGTCCTCCCCTCTTATCACCTATATGTTGTATATGTTGTAGAAGGATCATCCAGGATAACAATAATGTACGAACATCCAAGGCATTGGGGCTAGACCAAACCCCAAACTTCCAGCTGCCTACCTGCCTGTCTCTCACAGCTTTCCACCTGCTGCCCTGTTTGTGTAGCAGCTGCTGGGCTGCTGCAAATCAAAGTAATTTCAAAACTATGCTTTGTTTACTGTTTCCTCCATTTCTCAGGTGGGAAGACCTCTGAGCATGGCATGTGGCAGAACCACTACACCCACCCCATAAGAAGCTGTCCCCTCTAGGGAATGATGTCCTTGACAGGGGTAAATTTAAACCCAGGGGGACTGGGCAAGGGAAAAAGGGAATTTTGACCAACCTTTGCCTTGCGTTTGCTAACAAAACAACACATTGGTACCCATCTGTTTATTTTACACCTTCACTGTATATTCTTCTGTACCGATGTAGTACAGAAATATTCCCCGGTGACATGGATCCGGCTGTATCTTTCCACTACTGCAGCTCCAGATGTAGAGGGACACATTCTACAGCAGCATGACATCCAGAGCCATGGGTTTGCTGTAAATGAAAAACATAAATGCCTGTCATAGCCACTAGCCCACAGAGACAGATGAATTGGTCGGGTTGGATATGGTTGAACAGAACTAACATAATTATTAATCCAATTTGAAAAAGACTTGGCCACACTTGAGAATTATAGTGTATGCCTGACATACGGACACAGAAAATTGTTTGTCTAATTTTGTAAGTGATTGAAAAATTACTTCTGTATTTAGACTTAATAGGAAGTATGGGCAAATTCCCACAACATATTAATAATGTGAGTGTTGAATGTAATGGGAGTACTCAGTGAAGTGTGGGTTGCTGACCTGGGGCCCTATGGCTTTGAATGTATCCTCCTGCCCTTTTCTAGCTAAGATACATTCAGTAATATATGTCTGCACTGTTGCAACCCAGTGCAAAGAAATTTCTGTTGAGAAGTAGGGCATTTACATTATTCTATGCATCTAGTGCAGGTGTCTAAGAAAGGAAGGTAATTTACCTGAACTTCTTATAGTCTTTTAAAAAAGAAATGTATTTCCCTGCAGTAAAAGTGTAGTATCTAAGCTAGGCTCCAGCTCTGGTTTGCTTTTCTGAATCTCTGTTTCTCCACAAATTGTTTAGAGAAGCATAAGATGAGCAAGTTTCCAATTTGGACACCTAAAGTTCAGGTGTGTGGAGTCGAGAATGTGGCTGTTGCCTTCAACTCAAAATGTGCTCATTTTATTCACCCGAACATTCACACTGACTACAGGTTTTCCTTTATCTCTGCGTGCTGTAGGACACAATACGATGCAGTACACGGTGCTCTCAGGAGACTTGGGCTTTGCGATCAGCCTGCGGGGTAGTAGAGGATAAATTGCTTTACCTCTTTGTTTCTCATTATCTCAGGCATCAAGCTCTAAGGCATCCTATTGCCTTACCCCCACCATCAATTATGTGACAGGGTACAATTTGTGGTGTCGAAAGGGAAAGGGTTTGACATGGGCCACACCTGGGAAATCTTAGTACCCTCTCATGAGGGTAATGTCAAAACAACTTGGAAGTAAAAGATGCTGCTGATGAAAGGAGTTGTGATACCAGTGAAGGCAACAGAAGTCAGGCACCCCAGAGGCAAAGGTGGTATCCAGATTATGTCACTGACTGACAACAACCTGATTTGATTTTCATATGTGTAGTCTTTGGAGAGCCCTTGTGTGAACCGGAGCAGAGGGAGAGTAGACAGTGAAGGACCTGGTGTATTAAGGCTGCAGAAATGTGAAGTAATACATAGCGGCAAATAAATACCAGATTTTGCTCTCAGATAAGTATGTACCTTCCACTCATGTCAGTGGAAGTTTACCAGAAAATATTCCACCTGGCATTATTATCATGTAGACGATGACTAATTTACCTG
Organism: Eurypyga helias; assembly: GCF_000690775.1. Lineage (NCBI taxonomy): Eukaryota > Metazoa > Chordata > Aves > Eurypygiformes > Eurypygidae > Eurypyga > Eurypyga helias. Next base: position 22,508 of record NW_010242050.1, on the reverse strand, counting down.
GCACTCTTCACACTTACAAATTGTCTCATGAAACTCTGGAAATAGAATAATCAAACCCACCTAGATCAGCTGTGCATCGCTATCAGCCCTGTTCTGAATGTCCGTTGCTAGACCTATCCAGTTTACTGTGCAGTATAGTGCGTTGCTTATGGCAACAAGCAGAGAGACTAGGCGATGGAGAAGAATAAATTTAAATTAGGGATGCACTTGCATGCTTCAGGCAGACTGACTTCTTTGAATATTTGGAAATAATCTGATGAAGCTGTGAAAGGCATCTATTGTACATGGGTCTTATATGCTGGCAGAACTAAGTGCTATTTTGAAACTATTTTCACATAGACATAAAATAAAGCAACATAAAGTAGAGAAAATTCTGTCTCAGGCTAGTCCTGCTCAACTCCCAGTAGCAGCAAAAGGAACCCCTAATTTCCACTTCTGGACTCAAGCAGATTTATTTACTCCACTTTTAGAATACACGTGTGCAGAGAAGACAATTATAGCCGAGAGGGTTGATCCAAAGTCTGCTGACGTCCACAGCCTTTATAGCAGTTACAAAAGCTTGCATCCACGCTGAATGAGAAGGTTGCTCCACATCACAGTACTGCGTGAAGAATGCTGGAGTCTTTCTGTTTATTACGTAGAACTGTTTGCATAAATTAGAAGGTAATCATCAATGACTCTTTGTGCTGTCAGTGTGGAACTCACTGTACTGTTTAAAACCTTCACAGAGTAAATGGGACACACAGAAAAAGTCCACAAAAGAAGTCACCATTAATGTTACAAAAAGCATCAGACAAAGTGACAGAAGGAAAACAAAGAACTCTGTTAATTAATGAAGAAATGCACAGGTGAGGATGGACCTAACAATGCTTCGCTGCGCACCAAACACCATCTGTCACTGAAGAGAGGAAGATCTCCAGATGTTCCATGTTGAATACAGCAGGCAGCTGCTGCTGAGTGCCTTCAGAAACAAGTCTTGTAGAAACCAGCTGCAGACACTGTAGGATGTTCAGACGTCATTTGTCCAAAGCAGTGGCACTGCAAAGACATACACCAAAATTCATGCCAATTGGTTTTCACTGAGTCCTATGTTCACTGAAATTTAAAACAGGAAAGGAACAAGTGAATCTGCATTTTCAGTCGTAAGGGGTTTCAAGTTTGTACATTCAAACCCATGGTGTTAATTTAGAATGCTCACTTTCATAAGAGTCAAACCCAGACATCTCAGAAAGAGACACAAAGGTGTCTTCAACTAAATCTTTTAAACTATATATATTGGTTATATATAGATAAGTCATATAGTAACCTTTTTATATATAAAACTTTTAATTACTTAGTTTTAATTTATTTTCTGTATTGACAGAATTTCTGTCTTAAAAACAGTAACTTGCATACTGATCAGCCTTACTTGAAGTTCCTAATCTTAGCTGGCAGGTAGAGTTCTGGCTACTTGGTTATCTTATACATGCCTGTAAAATTATGTAGAGACCAAGACTGACTTGGAAATAAGTGATCATTAACATTACATGAAAATAACCATAATTCTTAAAATCATATTCCAATGACAGCTCCAAAAATTAACTTTATCTGACCAAATATAGTTGATTTGCTGTCCAGAACTTATTTAATTGCATTGTAAGCATCCTGTATAATAGTACTCCATGCTTAACATAAATATACAGCTAAAAATATAAATGTTCAATTTAGTAAGGACCAGGAATTAATTCAATATATTACTTCTTAATATAGAAGTAATAATATATATTCTCTGTGAGTTTGTATGTTTATGAAGATAAAAGAAGTAAATTCATTTGCCTCCCCCATCAGACATACATGAGTATTCTTAGGGAATCATCTAAAATAACTATTCAAAGGTTGTTCATAACCAACAGATCGCATTGGGAAGAAAGTCCATGTATGAACTGTAAGAAGTCCTTTTTTTGCAAGTAGGCAAATAAGTACAAATAGAATTGTAGGACTGAATCCTAAATTATTCCATGTTAGGATCATTTTAATAACTTGCTGCTAGGTGTGTGAGTATTTAATATTTTCCTCGGAGTACAAGTCTATGCAATAGGGAATTGTTCATTGATTATTCTGACACAAAAGCAAATTGAAATCCAGAGTCAGTGTGTGATTTTTGCATACAATAGTCTACATATACAAAATATTTACTTTTAGATGCCCTAAAAAGGGTAAAAGAACTTGTGCTAACCTTTCTGCAGGCCAGTGTTTTATCTGGTAAGCGAACTTGTGCTGCATATTTACGTGGAAGAACTAAAAAATATTGAAAATAGTGTTGTACGGGTAAGACAACGGCCGTCTGCATATGTCCTTCCGACTTGTGGCTTTCTGCCAACACGCTGGAAAATTATAGGACAGGAAGGGAATTGACTCACTCTGACAATAAACAGTGGCTGTATCAGCCCAGCAACATCAGTTTAGAAATGGATAGCCATTGTCAGTGGCCATGTACTGACCCAATTGAAAGCATGCATTTAGGATTCTGCATTATTTGTGCAGAGCAGAAGGCGAGCCATTTCAGCTCTGTGCCAGACATGTAACCCACTTCTGCTTCAAAGGACTTGCTGGCAGAGAGCGCAGTGTAAACCCCTATGACGCCGGAAAGCTACAGAAAGTGATTAATGATGCTGGTGTGTGAAAGGGTAGAGGGGATTTTGAAGGAAGGCAAAAGGAAAGGTTCATTGTGTAAGAAGCTGTTCCACAGATAGTTGTCTTGGGTGGGTACCACATTAGGGTGAGTAGATACAAGGAAAACAGGAGTCCTGGCAGTGGGATTATTTACTAGCAAAGAAATGATTTCGTAATGATGTCCAGACCAGATGCATCTGATGGCTTGGGTCACACAACAGAAGCAAGGCTACAACGCTGCACGGCAGATCAGTATGAGAAACAGCTGTATGTCAGCAGTCAGCAGGGAGGCAGGTTTTGAGTCCCGTATCTGTGAGATGTGACAGGATGGTTTGCAGGAGATGGCCTTGGCACAGAACTATCTGGGCAATACTACTTGGCTAACGTTGACCACCACCCCCATCAGGGTGGCAGCTGTGGGGTGGTGAAGGCTGACTGTCCTGGATGACCCCTCTGTCTGCTCATGATAACTTTCCTGAGGTACTTCAAGGTCTCATAAACCTGTTTATATCCTGAAACCTAACTTTAGGACATTTGAAGGCTGGATGCAGCTTCCACGGTACAAACCAAGTCTAGTTACAAGCAAGTTTATAAACTGTTCTCATATAACACATTACTGTTATTATCCATTAGGTGGTAGCTGAAAAGAAATTATATTATGTCTTAGGTGGCTTCTTAGTTGTTGTGGCAGCTTCCAATGACCTTAATAAAACCAAGAGCGTGTTGTGGAGATGTGGATCCTGCCTCTGTACCTAGATAGGGTCATATTTATGTTTTCTTTACTTTCCTTCTACTAGAGACAACTGTCATAGAAACAACCAATTTGTTTGTAAAATAATACACCACTCTGTGTAATTAAGGGTGACAGAATCTAGTCTATACTGCTTAAGACAATTTTAAATGCTAAAAATAGATTCCTGTGCTAGTTTTGGTAGAAGGAGCAAGCTCAAAGAATCATCTGGACATCTTCATTCTAGGTGGCCTTCCCAGGAGTGAAGAGAATTATTTACAGGGTCTGCTCTTCGAGTAGCATCTTTTAAATTAAACATCTCAAATACAAGAAATAAAATAACCGTGTTAGAAGACATAGACTTTTATATAATGAACCTGTGGACATCTCTGTTTTCTTATGTGATGGGACTTTTGAAATATAATTTTCCTCAAAAAGTTCTTATGCCACTTAATTTGTTTGATGTTCCTTGGCTGCATATGAGGATTTCTACAGCTAGACTGAAACAACCTGCTTTCTGCTGGAATCTTTTGCCAACATCTGGTGGTTTTTATGATTTACCTGAGTTCAGGTGTTGAACAGAAACGAACTTACTTTGTCATGTTTCCTTAACTCCAATACAATGTACAAATAGGATTTTCCTCTGATGTTTATATACATGCAAAATGCATTTTCTTCCACTGTGTGAGAAATGGAATCACTCAAGAGAAAATGGACATTGGATAAAGAAGAGAGAATTTTCAGTTACCAATAGACATCATTAGGCAACTTCATCTTCTTAAAAACTCAGTGTAATTTTGTCTTTCAGTATTCCTTCATCTTGTCCCTTATACTTCCTTAATGTATTTCATAATTTCACCATTACTGTAGAACATTGACTGGAAGATGTAATTTTACCGGGGGACAGAAATGTTCCTGTACTGAAAAAATAGGAAAGCGTAATTACTGTGTAAGCAATATACGAGTACTATGTTAAACATGCGTTCTTGTTAGCTAAATGACTGGAATTGCAAACAAAATTGAAAAGAGACATTGTTGATCTTCCTAGTATGTTCATATACATATATATTCATATGTGCATGTCTCTGCATGTGTACATTGCAATGTCTTTAGTGTGTACTCCTGTTCTGCAGTTCAGGCATGGTTTTTTGCAAACTTTTCACTCGAGTTTTTAATTATGAAACCCAAGTGTAAAATGTTTTAATATTTGAACTGAAATCTGGTTTACACGCCTTATGAAATGAATGAGCTATATAATCTGCGCACAGAAATGGTGTTTGAAAAAGCAGACTTTGTTTTTTTTGGAAATAATGAATAATCTAAGTTAAAACTAGTCTAATGGGAGCATTTATGTGCTCTCATTTTATCTGAAAATTATTGAAGATTGACCTCGATCTTGACAATGAAAATAAAGAAAACTTTTAAAGTGTCCGTTTATTACTCCATGCATTTTACATTCCCGTGTTTGCAGTTGATTTATCTTTAAGAGCTAAGACCAAAGACTACAAAGGTCCCCAACTCCTCTCTTCATGGAATCAGAGTATTTTTGTATCTGATGTCCTCAGGCTGTGGCTCATGGACTGTGTGGTCATATCAAAGAAGCCAAAATACATATATTTCCCATAAGAAAACACTGTATTTGCCAAAGAAGGCTTATGAGGTCAGAATAAGAAGAATTATAGCTCTGTAATTATAAATGAGAGAGCTTGTGGTTGCTGTCATGGCTAAAGTTGAAGACACTGGGAATTCAAGACATTTTGTCTAGTGGGGGGAGAGAGGACATCAAAAACTTGGAGTTACAGAGCCAACTCAGAAATGCCTCTATAAATAGCAAATTTGGTACATTCTGAGGTAATCCTCCATCATGCAGCCTTGGGTAGGTCCCTACTGAAGCACTCACCTATTGCTGGCACCTCACTTTAAGCAAGTCAGGAAGAGACCATCAAAAGAAACTGGAAGCCTTGGAGGCACAGTCCCCCAGGAGAGCCCGAAGAAGCCTGCCTTCTCAGCGCAAGAGAGCACGGATGGCAGCGTGCTTGTGGTCTTCCTTTACACCAGCTGGGAAGAAGACAAGAAGAAATGCACTTATGGGGAAATTGGAAAGATTAATGCTAAAAAAAAAAAAAAAGCTTTGAGGATCAGTAAGTATTTTACAGATTGTTTAGGGAAGTTTATTAAGATCACAGTAGACAGATACCTGTTGTGTGGTGTAGGGACAACTGATTCTTCACTTCATGTGTTGTTCTATCACAACCCACAGAACCACAGTTCTGCTCGGTTTTCTAGAACCTCTTTAACTCCAGGGTGGTCTTTCCTGAGGTAACCTGTGAATAAAAAAGGCATTTGACATACAGTATTAGCCATATATTACTCAAGACTCATCCAAATATAACAACTGCAGGGAAAAGGGATGACATGCTCGTATCAGGAATGACATGCCTATGTAATGAAAACCACAGTTCTCGTGGGGTGGTAATCATAGCTATTTGTCCTTCTTCTTTTCTTGTAATTTTTACCAGTTGCACCCAAAAGATTCATTACGAAGATTATTGTGTAAGAATACAGGATGAGACAGTCATAGAATCATCATAGAATCACAGAACGGTTTGGGTTGGAAGGGACCTTAAAGACCATCTACTTGCAACCCCCCTGCCATGGGCAGGGACACCTTCCACTAGACCAGGTTGCTCAAAGCCTCATCCAGCCTGGCCTTGAACACTTCCAGGGATGGGGCATCCACAGCTTCTCTGGGCAACCTGTTCCAGTGCCTCACCACCCTCTCTGGGAAGAACTTCTTCCTGATATCTAATCTAAACCTCCCCACTTTCAATTTAAACCGTTACCCCTTGTCCTGTCACGACAGGCCCTTGTAAAAAGTCCCCCCCAGCTCCCTTGTAGCCCCTTCAGGCACTGGAAGGTGCTATAAGGTCTTCCCGGAGCCTTCTCTTCTCCAGGCTGAACAAGCCCAACTCTCTCAGCCTTTCTTCATAGGAAAGGTGTTCCAGCCCTCTGAGCTCCAAACATTCGATATCCTTCTTATGGATTCACTGAGGCAAGAGATCGAACAAATTCTGAACAACAGCAAAATAAAAAAAAAAGGCTGGCTAAGGAGAAGGATGATTCTGCATGTTACCTAGGTGGGAGTGTTCTACTGGTGAGCAATGTTTTGAAATCTTGGAGAAAATCTGTATGGTACAGCACCAGATAAATAAGATGTATATTCAAACATGCAAAAAAGTTAACATTTACTTCTGAATCATGGAAAACTGTTCAGTGCTCAGGTAACATCCAGAGGAATGGCTACAGGACACGGTATTTTCACCAGAAAGGCATTATCGAAAATGCTCCTCTCAAAACCCAAGTGGGACAATGTATAGAGTCAATCACCATTTAGACTTCACAATATAGCTATGTCCTCTTCTTTCTGCAGAGAATATTAGCCATTTCTGATATGTTTGATATAGCCATATCCTCTTCTTCTTGCACAAGACAATAATCATTGCTGATTGTCGTGGTTTAACCTTGTCTGACAATTAAGTACCACACAGTCGCTCACTCACCTCCCCTCCTTCCCCAGTGCAGGAGGAGAGTTGGAGGAAAAGACAAGGAAAGTGCATGCAGTTGAGATAAGAACTATTTAATAATATCAATTTAAATTATAGTGATACTAATACCAACAATATTCCTAAGAATGAGTAATTAAACCAATAGGAAATAGTACATATGATACAATAGCTCACCTATGAGCTGCGCATGTGCCCTGAGCCTGACAGTACCATGGAATGAAACGCTCCTTCGGCCATCCTGGGCCAGCTGGCACCGTGGAGAAAATTAATTACCTTCTGCCTGAAACCAGCACACTGATGTGTTTGAGACCTCCCTTGTAATGTGGTAAAAGGAGTGTGCAATGAGTGACTGCTAGGAAAGTAGCCAAATGTGAGAGGAAGATTAAAAAATACCAGAGGAGATAGCAGGAAGTGAATCCCGCTTGGGGCCCTCACTGCTGTGAGCAGCAGGTACAAAAAGCTCTTTTTCATATGCACCCCAGTGACATACCAATATAGTCGTGACTTCAGTGAGGGCTGTGCATTGGGTCCCCATTAAAAACAACATATCTATGGTGTTCAGAGTTTTCTGTGAAACTGAAAAAAAATGAAATATCAACAAATTCTAGTCAGTAGCTGTGCAAAGATAAGATTTAAAAAATATAACTGGTAGTGTGGAAAGGACAGCAGCCAAGTACAGTGCTGGGGAAAACAGCACAAAGCTGCTAGAGAAATTGCATGGCCCGTGCCAGCAGCAAAGCTGATAACTCCCTATGGAAAAGATCCGTGGTGTCCAGGACTCCAGCAGCAATGGATTAGCAGCCAGCAGCCTGGTTCACATCCAGCAGGAGAGTCAGTGAGGAGGTAGAGTAAAGGGGACATGGTTTATTCTGCCTGTTTCTTCAGCATGGGTGTTGTAAATATATGAGGCAACTAGAATACAGAGCTAATAAAATATCCGTGCTCCTGCCTGAACTGGAAAGCACAGAGTGGAGAAAGTAGCTACTATGTCGTTTAACCCGTGCCGTAGAAATAAACTGAAATTTTACAGATAGCACTTTGTTTTTTTCCAAATTACACTAAATTTTTAAGACATTTTTCCTTGGTGCCAGAAAGGGTTACTCTTGCTGAAATATCATCCCCATCCTAATTCTATGCCTTGGGTGTTGTCTGACAAGTAGCTTGTTCCCTGATTCCTGGCCAAGATGCTGACACAGCAACTGGTTTGTTTCCTGTGGCAAAGGAAGAATAGTATCAAAGGAATGGCTTTCAGATCTGCCAAGAGGAAAAAGGATCTGGGGACATGAGGAAGCCATAGTGCAGCAGTCAGGCATTAAGAGCCCATGGGGATCCCATGAACAGGATGGTTAAGATCCAGGGGTCAGACTGTGCCTTGCAAGCAAAGCCCTTTTTGCTGCAGGGAGTGACAGAGGGTTGGAGCCTGATGCGAGCAAAGTCCCCAGAGCAGTTGGGGTTTAATGGACTCTGTTCCTCTCGTGCCTCTGGGGAATATGTGCTGAGGTGACATCTCTAAAATTAAAGCTTAGGAGGTGTTACGTGATCTGAATCACTGTGTACACAGCATGTCCACAGCACATTGTAATTCCACAGTGAGGTGAAGTTGACCTCATATTTTGAAGAACTCAATACACTGTGATGTGTCAAAATTAACCCTCAGTGTCCTTAGGCCAAGCATCCCCATTACACTAGTGCTTTCCCAGGCGCCTCCTTTCCAGATTTTCTCAGTGAAGGATGTGGAATATACCAGAAAGAAATAAGATGTGGTGGCCCAAAATGCAGGGCTGCAAAACTTCTTATTCTGTCCTGTTAGCATGCTGGGGTTTTCAAGTCCTCCATTCTGCTTTTCAGATTTTTTTTTTTTTCAGGTAGCCTATGCATATTATCCTGAGTTAAAAGCCATTCTTCTGCCCACAAGTAAACTAAAGACAAAGTTGGATCATTAATATCGGATTAAAAGTGACATGATTCACCAGAAAAGACATTTGTTGACATATGTCACTTTAACAAGATAAAAATCTAAGTTTTTTGCAACAGCTCCTTGCACAGAAAACCTCAGCAAACACTAAAATGTAGGAAATCTTAATGGTAGAACTAGGATGTTCATAAGCAAGAAGGAAGAAGGGAGAATGTAATAGATTGTCTTTTCTTTCTGGAGGATTGAACATCCTTTAAGTCCTGAGTGAGAGATGTGGGATGCCTCTGTAAATCTGTCCTTGCTAGACTGTTTGAAACAAGCAGTTTTAGATTGCTGTGGGTGCCTGCTGAGGAAAAAATAGGGTTGAGGGAGAGCGAGTGGTGCCACAGGTCAGTACTGAGCTGTGCTGTGTTGTATTAATTAGCGTTGCTTGCACACTCTTGCATTATAATCAGTATTATTCAGCTTTAATTTAATTTCCATTAACCTTTGCAAAACACCCACATGTTTGGATACAAGGAAATATGTCTGGGGCATTACTGCATGGATAGAAATAGGTATTTGCTCACAGCCAAAAAGCAGCTTAAGAAAAGGCACCACAGCTAATCAGCAGTCTATTCTTTATCAGCTATGAGGAGCTGTCAAATGCAAAAGGCATGAAAATATTTATGGTCATTTGTATCTGCTCTTACCAGGAAATAAAAGTACTGGGCTTATTCATGCAAGGCAGATGATAGAACTTTCCAGGTCATGCTTAGTAGTGGCTTAATGTTCAGTTTGCCTGACTCAAGCGCTGATTTCATACTAAAACATCAGGTGCTGACTCTTGCCCATGCCCCTCAACCAGCCCTTCTGCAGTGCTGTGGCATTTGCCTCATCCTCAAATTTGTTGTCCCCCACCCTGAATGTTTTTTCCACTTCTTTCAGAGTATTAATATGATGCATTTTTTTGGAGCGTGTTACTATACACATTGTCATATTAAAGCCAGCATAACTGTACCAATTCAGACAGGCACCTGGGAAGCTAAAGCTTGTGATCAAAACTGCAAAGCACAGAAGCAAAGCCACTTCTCACTGCTTCACTGTCCAGGCACAACCCCACACAAGTAGCATCATACCGCCTGGGATCTATTGGGACATAGGGAGTTCAGCATTAATGGACAGGTATAGTGCTCTATGCAAGTGATATTCATTATTCATGTTTCTGATTCAAAACCATCTTTCAGGTGAACTAACATATTTAAAACCATTGCTGAGGCCAGTATTGTACACCCACTTCTGGAAGGCAGTACTTTACTGCTCTGGCTGGGATTTCACAGCTAGCAAATAAAGATTTTTCTGTCCCTTGAAGGTGGTTGATATCATGGCAATCTTTAGACAATTAGAATAATTAATAAATACAACAGAATAACTTTCAGAATATATACTGGGCCACATTTTCCAGCAGGAAATTGCTGCCATCACTGCTTATCTTTCTGCATCCTGTTTTCTTCCATCATAAGAAAGCAGCTTCTTAAGCCTATTCCTATAGTATATGGCTATTAATAGTATATGGCTATTAACTTTATCCCAGCCAAAACCAGGACAAGAACCCACCCCGCTGTCGGAGGCTGTGCACATCCTGCCTGGCCCCTCTGCATCATAGGGTCAGTTCTCCAAGGAAGGGGGGAACCTGGGGGGAAAATAATGTTAATGTTCATAGTTTACCACCTCATCTTCTCCAGAAGGAATATGGCTGATGCTGAAGGGCTTCTTCCTCCTCACTGTGGGTCTGTTCTGAACAATTTTTATGTTTTCTAACACAGTCTGTTTATCTGCTCTTTCCTCACTGGTATGCAATTGCATGTTTTGTCTGATATGCTGTATACAGCATATTTTACTTATGTTGGAGGTTCATTGTTTATTCTCTTTGTTATCCCTAAAACAGGTTTAACCCAATACACAGATTTGTTCTCATCTAGTGACTAATAACTGACCAAATGTAACTTGTACTTACAGACCTGGCATCTTCAACATCAGTCTGCACTTGCACCTTGAAGGCCTCTATCACCCTGTGCTTGTACTTGCAGGGACTCCTGTTACAACCCCCGGCTTCCTTCAATTACCATAAAGCTGTAGCTTTCTCATAACCTAATGAATGTTTTATTAGCACAACCCAGTCACACACACATCCTTACTTTAGAATCAACTCTGTCACTTTACAACAAGAACAACCCACCAGAGGACACACTGGCAGTTCATGTCTCTCAAGCCCATATGCTGGCTTCCCTAAGATGCATGGCTGCTCCACTTGTCAAGGGTGATGTCTTGATCTCTTCTGGGGACACTTTGTTCAAGAGTAGGAGTCAGGTTTTGGACAGACCACATATAACATGTAAGTTTCATTGATGTGAATGTCAGCTGTAAATGCAGCAGTGGCAGAAGCACCAAAAAGCACTTGCAATGACGGGGGCAATGGCAGCAGTGGTGGGCAGCATGTTCTTGCAGTAAGGGGATGTCAGTGTGGGGAGTGCACAGATAATTTCTGAGGAGTCTGCTGGAGCAGTCACTTGCCATACACGAGGCAGGAAAGTGCTGTACATGGTACACCAGAAAAGTCCAAGGGGTGAGCTGGTGGAAAGAACCAAGCAAGCTCCATGGCTCTGCAGTGTGGATGCAGCTAGCCAGCTCTAGAAGGGTCCCAGAAGGGACTCCAGAAGGGACTAACCTTGATGTTTTGAAGATAAGCTACAATAGGGCTGACACTTTCAGAAGTATAGCTGCTGGCTGCCCATAGCCAAATTTGGATCTGGAAAGAGTTTGGACTAAGGAGCGTTCATAGGATACTCCTCACATGAAAGGCAAAGTTTTTATTTATCTCCGCTCTTATAAATTTGTAAAGTCTGGGTCACATTTCATTATATACCTGGGAAAATCAATAAATTAATCCTTCCAGAACTGACCATGCCTTACCCTTTTTTAGTCAAAGTGACTAGCACAATTCACATCATTTGTTTTAGGAGGACATTCTGATGACATGCAGATCCCTCTGATGTAGTCCTGTTTATTTATAGACAGTATACAAAGTCAGGTTGCCCTGACCATGGCAGCATGTAAGCCATGCAAACTGATTTCTCTACTGTCTCCAAGCACTTCTGTGACCAACATTTGCTGAAAAGTTTTGACTCAGCTCTTTCTCCCGGCCACATCAGCACTACTTCTCTGACTCAACACCCTTCAAGTTAACCACATCTCGTGACAGCAGCAAGTGATCCACACTCAGTCTCGATGTCCTCCTTGGAAGCTCCTGCAGTGACTCAGAATTTGCCTCTATCGTACATCAGAGCACCTTCCACTGGTGGTTTAAGCACACAGATTACAGTGCAAAGCAACGAGAAGTTACCTCAGGGATGGTCAGTCACGCTGTCTCAGGTGGGAGGTTGGTCAGTCAGAACCAAGGAGTGGTAACTTCTCAAATGCATTTGATTACTTGTGGTTATCCACACAGGTTAATGGAGAAGTCTCTCCTACTCTGTCTCAAGAATGCTGTGTCCAGGAAGTCCACTGTCATAGGTATTAATAACTGAGGGCTCTTATTTTGGATGCTTTTGAGGGAGCTGGAAGGCTGCTCTCTAAAGGAAGGTACTGCTGGTTCTTATTCACATTTATCATCCTGTTATGGACCCCTCCAGTGGTAAATTAATTATTTTTTCTTATTAACTCAGGATATCCTGATTTATGCCTGCTCAGTTCTTTGAACTGTTTCTCTTCAAATTCAGATAGTGTTTATCCCACGTGCTTGAAGATTCAGTGCTACTGAATTCTTAGACGTATTTCTGTCCTCTCAAAAAACTGGTGGAGATTTGCTTGAGAAAACCCAGGTGACCACCTTTTTGACATTAGTAGTACAATAAATAAATGTCTTGACACTGCTGTCAGACTCCTGGAAAAGTAATAACCCTTTCCACTTTTGCTGGGCATTTGGGATGTCTTTGGGGTCAAAAGAAATAAATATTTTGTTCTTGACATGACAGGCAAGTTCAAGCTTTGCTTAGCCATACCAGTACAATGTAGTAAAAATAGTTCCTACCCTATGATTTTCTTCCATATATCTGAAATAGCAGTTTAAGCTCAGTGGGGATAGGTCTACATGGCATCTTTCTTCCTCCATTGACTACTTTGCCTGCACCTACCAAAAGTAAGTTTTGATCCAAGTGACACTGGTCTTCACTTTTACTAAGATCATTACATACCCTGGTGTCTACTTTGTTAGCATAAAGGCTTTAAAATGAGTGTATGTTGCACACTCTCATTAATCCCTTTATATTGCGAATGTGGTATAAGGTGACATAACTGTGGGTGAAAATTGGTGGGTTTGTATTTTTTTCATAGCATTTGTTTATATAATTGTATACAATGTAAAAATAAATTACTATTGTGCATGTTCATAAGTGAAAACAGCCTCTTTCTTTATTCATTCAAGATGTATTATGCTGCTGCTGTTCTCCCACAACAGCCCACAATCCAGAAGAAAACATGTTGCTTTACTGCAAATTAGTATGAAAGTAGAAAGCTCCAGTGGTGCTGGTTTGATTTTCTTCCCTTTTTATTGCTTTCAAACTCAGAAACAGGTTAAAAGCAGCACTTGAACTGACACAACTACAGCTCCTGAATATAAAGCAGCTTTAGATTCTTCCAAATGGGTAGAAATTTGAGAATTATTTCCTGGCATTCAACACTCACACAATTCATATAGAGCTCAAACAAAAGCTTAGCTGAATTATTCTCTTTACTACCAGGAGTGTCAAAACCTTGGTTTTGCTAGTGGCTGAAGAAAAGACACAATGCAACTGGCAGAGATGCAGAAACATGTATATCTTGCCAAAACAGTCACAGAAAAGAGAACGGAACAAGAGAAACACATGAATTATGGAATTATGGAAATGCCAGTCCATTGGATTAAATCCTGATGCTAGTTACCAGTGTAAATCAATGAATACATTAAAAATTTTAATATGATAACAGAATTTGGTTTTGGTCTTGTATTAAAAATGTTAATATCTGTTTTTAGTATAAATTATTCTACAATGCTTACTTAGACATCTTTACCTGAGTTTTGCAAAGAAAGTTGGATTAATTGTTGCCAAATATAACAAGGCACGTGCTAGTATAATGCCAGTGCAAAGAGGAGAATAGAAACAAACCACCATCTTTGTCTGTCATTACTGATTTTAATTTATTTTCAGTCCCTTTGCACAGGAGAAAAAAATGCTCTTGTGTGGTGAAGAATGAAGTTCCTAGGTACTTATTTTCAGTTCTTACTCTATGCAGCTGTAACAACATTGGATGCACAGAGACAGTAAGATCGGATTTATGAATACAAGGGCTAATTTGAAAAATCCTAGCTACATTACTCCAATTACATTTCCAGCAGAAATTGAGTTGGGTGTATTAAACTGATCTTGGGTTTGTCTATCCATTTTGTTCTACTTAAATTTTGAAAAGGTCTCAGGACGTATGTTACAGTACTTTTGGTACGGAATTTCCTTTCTCTTTATGACCTCTGTAAACAGTGCTGCCATTCCTGGATGTCCCTGCTCCCCTTTTTAGAGTCTTGGACTGCTTAGTTGGCTTAGTCCCTTAAGGACTGTCAGTATCTTTAGGTCTGTATCAGCCACCAGCCATGATCAGCCCCTCCATCTAGATGCTCAGTAGACCCATGGCCTCTACTACTATGCTGGGATTATTGTGCTTCACTTTTCACCAGGAAAGTCATTGGTCCTACAGCATGGTACCACTGCACAGTTGAACCAGGCATAGAACCTCATCCCAAACTTATCCATAATGCAACCATTAAAAACAATGTTCCAAGAGAATGTGTACTTCTAGCATATCATGGTCTCAATTAAACCTCTCAGATGGTCTTTAAACTGCCTGAAAGTTTGATCATCATTGGATGGGGTGACTGACCACTGGTGGCACAGGGTGACTCACTCTGGTTATTTGTGCCCAGATGGCCCAGCACAGGTATAAATGCAACTTACAGCAGTTCAGGAGTAATATCAAGACACTGAGGCAGACTTGCAAGACAGTTAAAAGTGATAATGAACACAACTTTTGCTAAGTCATTGTCCTCTGCTATTGTGATGATCTGAACTGTGTTCTGTGGTGGGACAGAGGCATCACTAGAACATATATGAGTGCCTCTGTGGAAGGAGACATGGGCATCCCTGTTATTCAAGGACAGTTTGGGTCCTCTGAGGACAACCACAATGCTGCTGTCAGCAAGGAAGGTCAGAAAAGTTTCCCATGAACCCTAAGTGTCTCTGTCTCACAGAAGCACTCAGAGAATGTGGTCAATGGCTCAATGTCTGAGTAGAGAGCAGTGATGAGTGTGTTCCTCAGGGGTCAGTGTTGGGACTGGTACTGTTTAACATCTTCATTAGTGACATGGATTATGTCGTTGAGTGCACCCTCAGCAAGTTTGCTGACGACCTCAAGCTATGTGGCGCGGTCAACAAGCTGGAGGGAAGGGATGCCATCCAGAGGGACCTGGACAGGCTGGAGAGGTGGGCCACTGCCAACCTCATGGAGTTCAACAAGGCCAAGTGCAAGGTCCTGCACCTGGGTTGGGGCAATCCCAAGCACAAGTACAGGCTGGGTGGAGAGTGGGTAGAGAGCAGCCCTGAGGAGAAGGACTTGGGGGTACTGGTGGACAAAAAGCTGGACATGAGCCGGCAGTGTGCGCTGGCAGCCCAGAAAGCCAACCGTATCCTGGGCTGTATCCAGAGAAGTGTGGCCAGCAGGTCGAGGGAGGGGATTCTCCCCCTCTGCTCTGCTCTGGTGAGACCCCACCTGGAGTGCTGCATCCAGCTGTGGAACCCTCAACATCAGAAGGATATTTAGATTGGATATCAGGAAGAAGTTCTTTATGGATGGGGTGGTGAGACACTAAAACAGTGGAACAGGTTGCCCAGAGAAGTTGTGGATGCCCCTTCCTTGGATGTCTTCAAGGCCAGGCTGGATGAGGCTTCCAACCCAAACCCTTCTGTGATTCTATGATGGTAAGAGTGCCTTCCACTTTTCCTTTGTAAGAGGGAATGCTTTGTGGATACTTCTCAGCCATATTTGCAGTTTGGAAACCAAGACCACAGGCCATTACAAACCAGTGTTCTGAGAAGGGCAGGTTAGGATTCCTGTGTCACAGGAACACATAAATCCCAACTCACATCTTAGGAGTCTCTTTTCTTATTGCTTATATGCCACATTCTTGCTTTGCTTTGCCATTCTGAATGCTTCATAAGACCCTTAGGAGTTGCCAAGAGCTGAGCTTTAGATCACCATCTAGCAAGTAAGCTCTCGCCCAGCCTCCGGTCTGCCCTGCTCAGAGAAGCAAAGAGCCTCCCAGCCTTTCTCCTCTGCTTCTCATCCCACTGCCTTGGAGAAGCTCATCCCTCTGTCCCTTCCCCCTTGCCTCCTGGCCTTCTTTCTCTATTTGAAGCTTTATTTTTTGGCTTTTGGCTTCCTCTTCCCTCTTTAAGTTGAACACATCCAGTTACGTGACAGAAAGTCCAAGAAAGAAAATAAAGGCACAAACACAGAACCAGTACACTTTGTTACAAAAACCATGTAAAAATACATAACTGAGTAGGAGCATGTTAGTCCCTTCGCTGACTCCCCTTCTCTCAAATCATATGTCAGTCATAGCTGATGATATCTGTGAATTACCAAAACTCTGCTATGCTAGGTGGGAAGACAAATTTGAATGTTAACGAAGTCAACAGTCAAGGAAATGTATTTTTGTGCTTAGAATCAATTCCTTGGTAATGAATTTTTTTTTTCTGTCTATGACCTACTAAGATTACTACTGAAATAACCTAAAGCTTTTCCTTTCTCATTCATTATTGGTTTTGCCTATTTTTTTTTGTCTATCAATATTTCACATTCTATTTTTCTGCCATAATTTGTATTTGTGATGCTTTTGCGCTAACACAGCTTTCTGACAACAAATTCCTGGATGGAAAGGTTTCATTTCCAGACACTGACTGGTGATATAAGGGTTGATCCGAAACAGCAAGGATGAAAAGACATGGAAGGAGACGGAGGAAATGAGGTTTATATAATTTGTAAGTCTTAACAGTGGTCAGCACTATCCCTCAGAACATGGCATAACTGGTTTCATAAGCATATTTTGGAAATCCTATGCTGACACAAGTCCTGGAGTGCGGCAGATTTTATTAACCAGAGAAATTAGTTGTTATGTGGTTACAGTTACGCTAAGATCTAAAGTGTGACTCATTTTTGTATTCTGCATTGATCTCGGGCAGAACTGTATGTCTCAGCTGGAAACATATTTAGTATTCTGCATGATGGTTCCATTTGGTAATAGCTCAGAAGCACCTGTGAAGAAGCTTAGGAAAAGCAGGTCTACCCATTATTTCTGAGTATTAAAATCATAACATTTAAATAATTTTACTGTTATCATAAACAGTGACCAAAAAATTGCCAGAAAACAATTTGTTCTATTTCTACAGATGATGGATACAGCGCTCATGATACTTTCTACTTAATTCTTACACATTAACAATAACTTTACTCCATAGCATTTCAAAGAAATGGTATTAAATATAAATGTGAAATTGTGAAGCAATGGAAACCAAAAATTTATACTTTCTATCTGATCTTCTTCCTTCACTGTTTAGCAAATAGTGAACCTGCCACTCCAGAAATCCCACTGGGAGGGTGCACTTACAGACCTCATTTTTTGTACAAGGCACTCTGTTATGTACTTCCCCAGAACTTGGGAAGTCCCTGCAGCACAGGATTGTTACGACAGGAAGACAGTATGCATTAGCTGGGTATGGGATAGGTGTAATTACTGATGAGACCCCACCTGGAGTGCTGCGTCCAGCTGTGGAGCCCTCAACATCAGAAGGATATTGACCACTTGGAGCGAGTCCAGGGGAGGCCACAAAGATGCTCAGAGTGCTGGAGCACCTCTGCTATGGGGACAGGCTGAGAGAGTTGGGCTTGTTCAGACTGGAGAAGGGAAGGCTCTGGGGAGACCTTATTGCCGCCTTCCAGTACCTGAAGGGGCTACAAGGAAGCTGGGGGGGACTTTTTACAAGGGCCTGTAGTGACAGGACAAGGGGGAACGGGTTTAAATTGAAAGTGGGGAGGTTTAGATTGGATATCAGGAAGAAGTTCTTCCCGGAGAGGGTGGTGAGGCACTGGAACAGGTTGCCCAGAGAAGCTGTGGATGCCCCATCCCTGGAAGAGTTCAAGGCCAGGCTGGACGAGG
This sequence comes from Eurypyga helias, assembly GCF_000690775.1. Classification (NCBI taxonomy): domain Eukaryota; kingdom Metazoa; phylum Chordata; class Aves; order Eurypygiformes; family Eurypygidae; genus Eurypyga; species Eurypyga helias. The sequence continues at coordinate 4,365 of NW_010242050.1, read as the reverse complement.
CTGTGAGAACCTGGTCTAGTGGAAGGTGTCCCTGCCCATGGCAGGGGGGTTGGAACTAGATGATCTTTAAGGTCCCTTCCAACCCAAACCATTCTGTGATTCTATGATACCCTGGAACAGTGCTGTGGATGTTTGTCAGTCTGCCTTTATCATGTTGATTAGTACCTATGGAATCACCTTGTAGCTAGTGCCTGAGCTTCCAAAACTATTGTTTTCTTGTATCTCTGGCATCCTCATGTTTCAATAAGTATCTTGAATGATCAACTTAAAAAGCAGCATTTGAAATATGTGTTAGGTCAATCCCACGTTGATAATTGCACATCATATTGATAGGGACAGCTCAGCTCAAGTTAATGCACCAGTGTTTTAGTGGGAGTGAAGAACAAAGCTACCCCATTGGGGTCAGGTTTTCTGTTTTGCTGTCAACGTCACCCGTACTTTGCCTGTCCACTCTTAACAGAGTGCTTGGTTTGTATCAGTCTTTTCCACTGGAAATGACTCATGCTCTGTAGAACAGATTTCCTTCCCCCCAGCCTTTGTGACATTGTCCAAAATAAGTACAGGCCCAGCTGCAGAAACGACGAGATAAGAGGGGCTGCACTGGAAAAAACACTCACCGTTGCTGCCGCTGTTACTCTCACTCGAGACAGGCTGAAGATTTAGCAGGAGGCAAGGCAGCTGATAAAGTCCACAAGGAATGAAAAACCCTTGATCATTCTTAGGAAAGTTTACTCTTTACAAGCCTTATTTCCTGTTTAGTATACATCGTGCTTAATATCTGAGGCCGGGTGAGGTAACCCGTTGGGAAAGGAACACTATTAGCATAATCACTGTTTTATTAAAGCAACGCCATGAAGGCACAGTGTTGTCATTTACAGACACATGACAGATGAGATCCTTCTAGCGTAAAGGAAATCAACATCTTCTTACATGTGGGTGCCACAACCCACACAATCATAATATTTTGAAGGACTAAAGTCTAAATAGGTCATACTTGGTTCAGGGAAGAAGATGACATGGGTTCCAAGTACTCAGTAATGTGGTTAGCACATTGCAATGCATAAACCTCCTGGCTTTCTCAGCATGCTTCCTTCTCTGGTTTTCATTGCTGCTGTGGCTTGGGAGGGGTGTTACAGTTTAAAGGCTCTATGGAAAAAATGTGTTATACAGAAAGGTTTAAGCTGACACAGCTATATGAGATTGGAGAAGTGCTCAGGGGGCACTAACTCATCAAAGACTGGATTTTCTAAATAACTAGGAAATTACTGTAACACATCTGCGTGTTCTTGCTATGCCTTTCTCACGAGTTTATGTGTTTAATTAAACGGTAGGGGTTTGACTTAGGAAACACATTCTGTTTATAAACTGAAAGGTTTTCCCTGACTATTACTGTAAACTATTAAGTATAAATTATATCAATAATGCTGTTTCATCTAGATTTTTTCATTTCCAAAATGCATTTGAGAAAAGGGCAAGAATGTATCACACTCTCCAGTTTTAAGTCTCACAACAGGATTTATCGGTGCCATCTACTGGCTATTAAGTCCTTTTGAATTTCACCAAATTATGAGTAATGTGTTTCAAATGTAGAATAATAAGAACATTATGAACATTATAACTGAATAAGCCAACATCAAAATATTTAATTGGCAAATCTATAATATTTAAATGATGTTAAGTCAAACTTTGGTACAATGTTCCAACTGTGTAATTCAGTTATGAAGCTTTTAGATGTGGCAACAGGAGAAATCTCGAGCCAGCATCCAGCTGCTTGTGTGCACGAAAGACACACACATACATACCCCTTGCTTCTTAGAGCTTCTTCCTGACAACTGCTGACCCTCTCAGATCCTTCCCTCCTCAGTGCATGAGCGCGTGGGGCACCAGCACGTTCACACAGATGGTAAACGTGGTCACATTGCTGTTCGCATTTCCTGGAGGGATGTCCCCACAAAAATTTGAAGGAGAAAAGGGTCCTTCAGTTCACAGCCCAGGCAAGCTCTCAACATTTCTGCTGAGGATGAGTTTACACTAGTCAGATGGAGTGTGGGCAGACAAGCTGAGCGACCACATCCACCACACAGGTGGTAGGAGCCAGCAAAGCTTGGAAGGGAGCTGTGGCTGGCCACTGCTGAAATGTGCTACATTTGTCTAAAGGCGTCTGAAGATGACCTAGGATTTAAACCAGGCTCTAAATCACTTCAAGTCTTTGTAGTAAAAATTGCCAAACTACAATCATTTGAAGCGATGCCAGAGAAAGGTCAGCAAATTAATATTACATTAGCTGAAATGTTGCCAATATCTCCAGTGCCAGGTGAGCAAGGAACTTACTCATCTGAGTAGCTGCATCCCTAATCAGCAATATATTTGAGCACATGCTTAAAATACTTAATCATACTTAGAGGTGCTTTGCTAGATACCAGTAAGAGTGCTCACATTCCTCACTCTGGTTAGTCAAGACCTGTATAGAGCCAGAAACAAATATATTTAGATCACGGCTCTGAGAACCAACCTCTGGAATAACTTGCTTGGCAGCTAGGTTGTAAGCATAGTAAGTATATTAACAATGTCATTGAAGAAAGGGCTCATTCGTCCTTTTCTGGGCCTTTTCCCATCATCTAACAAAAACACGAGAGTCTTTAAGGAATAAAAACAATGTTATTTAGCCATATCTGTTTTTCAGAGATGTAATTTATGTATAAAAATGTATTCTGATGGAAGGAACTAAGCCATCATTTTATATAACACCGTATTAATACAGTATGATACTAGCAGAACTTACAGGTAAAGCTGCTAAACTCCTCACAATACCCTTTTTTCAGGTGCTTGTTACTTTGACAAATTTCTGTGGTTTGGCTGAAATGTACACACCTTGGATTTTTGTCTGGTTGCTTCAGCAAAATTTCTCGTTAAGCTTTCATGAAAACCATGTCAGACAAGCTGGTTTTCCAATATTAAAATTATAACAAAAGCTTGTCTGAGAATTTGTCCATTCTGGGAAGCAGATACTTTTCACTTGGTATAGATGGTCCTAGATAGTTCTTCTGCCGTTTCCATGAAAATGCCTATAGGCTTAGTCAATGAATCTGGAAAGGAAAGAGAATTGAGTAGAAATCTGCTGGAGTGTGAATCTGCACTGGTCCTGTCCCTGCAAGGTTTTGGTGTACCTGAGGAACTGATGGTGTTCCCAGAGCAGAGGGCAACTCAGCAGCTTCTTCAAAGGCTGAGCAAGAACTTCCCCAGAATGGCTTCTGCAGACATGGAGTGAGGAAACTTTCTCTTGCATGCTCCTCATGCTTCCACTGCCAGAGCTGCAGAGTGTGTGGCCTCTCCGAGCTCATGAAAAGAAAAATGTTAATATTTCTAGGGTGGGAAGTTGCTGCTGAGAGAGACTAGGACAGAAGCCAGCTGGAAGATGAGAACTGGAACAATGACAGAAGGTAATGTAGGTGTCTTTGTACATTTCGGCACATTCACTTCCACAACTGCAAACAAGAAAATGTCATTAATGTCACTTGTGAAACCTGCTGTGAAAATGTCAGTCACCTCCCTATTCAGTTGCTTGTTCATACAGCAAATTTAACTCCATTACAGCCATGTGGACCTGCGGCAGGTAGGTATAATCCTCCTTGTGATTCATGCAGGTGCTAAAATGGTTTCACAAAAGGGAATCTGAAGGGGTTTCATGTTTCTGTGGGATGACATGGGAAATGATATACAAAATATCCGCATGAAAAGAGTGTTTTTAGATGCCTGTGGTCCTCTGAATAACCCCACCATCCATGGATGGATTCTCTGGGTAAAATGTGCATGACTGCACAGACTACCTTGGGGCACACTAGCAGAAAGGCAGTGCTGCCTGAACATCGCCAAATCATTTCTAAACCTGGTTTGCATGTCTCGGCATCTGGTGCTTCCTGTTCCAGTCCTGGAGCACTGAGCTGCATGATTAAACAGCGGCTTGATGAGACCTCAGGTGGCTCCGCGCAGAGAAATTCGGTCATCTCTCCCTAGTAACCTTCAGCATTTCCATATTGGTCTCATTAGCTCAGGGCTGTGTTTGCGAAGGCAGCCGAGCGTGGCCGGACTCGTATTTGATGCGTGTGGTCTCAGCCGGCAGCAGAGGTGGGTCAGCGGGGGGACGTGAGCTGGGGCTCTGGAAGGCAGCGGTCACCTGGGCATCAGCCCTGTGCTCTTCCTTCGTCCGGACACTCATTTTCCCCTTATTCTCGCCTCAGCATCCCTTTCGTTGGCAAATACCCCAAATTCCTTCACTAAATTCAGTCGTTCCTCATCAACTCCTGACAGTCACCCTCCCCCTCAGCCTTGGCCTCACCTGACGGGCATCCGCACCCCGCAGCGGGT
>NW_010242049.1:0-214 GCF_000690775.1 Eurypyga helias | reverse complement strand
GGAGTGGGACAGGAACTGGGACAGCGGGAGGGACTGGGATAAGGACAGGGACTGAGACCGGGAGAGGGACTGGGACCAGGACAAAGACCAGGAGAGGGACAAGGACTGAGACTGGGACAGGTCCAGGGACAGAGACCAGGATAGGGACCGGGATCGGGACAGGAACAGGGACAGGGTGGTGTCCCCTCCCCCAGCCCGCTCTGCGGCGTGCCCC
>NW_010242048.1:354-6051 GCF_000690775.1 Eurypyga helias | reverse complement strand
ACCATTCCATGATTCTGTGATTAATCTAACTGAATTGAAGATGACCCTTTTTTCCCCTTTTTCTCACCAGGTTTCACACAGCCTGCAGCTATAAATAGCTTACCTTCCCAGCCATCGTATTACCCTTCCAATGGATATCAGTCTGGTTATCCTGTTGTTCCCCCTCCTCAACAACCAGTTCAGCCACCGTATGGTGTACCAGGCATAGTACCACCTGCAGCGCCACTGGCCCCGGGAGTCTTACCAACGCTACCTGCGGGCGTTCCGCCTGTGCCGACGCAGTATCCCATATCTCAGGTCCAGCCTCCAGCCAGCACTGGCCAGGTACTGCCACAGATAAATGATTTGCCCTGTAGTTGTCACCTTACTAAGCTGTTTTGTTGCTAACAATAAAATGCTCAAAGTAGTTCCTGATGGGTAATTCATCTTTTAGGGTGTTTTTTCTGGTTATTGCTTTGCTGATGCTTCTGCTGGGCAACTAAATTGTTGGTGTGGCTGCTTCATACTGGGTTTTTCATAGCATAGCCGCTTGTGAAGATAAAGGGTAGTTGCAGGGAGTGGTCAGTTGTTTATGAGAAGTGTTACTGCAGGCTGCGATACAACTACGTAGGTTCGGTGCGTTTGAGGTGCAGACAGTGATTACTTCAGGGTGGGGACATGCTATAAATTAAATACTTGTTTTGTCTTTGAGTTGTAACTATTTGTGTGTTCTGCTCTACATCTGAAACTGTACACGTTAAATGAATACTTTATATACACATTATCACGTTTTCTTGTGTTTTGTTCTCAACTTCTGCGTGCCAGAGTCCACTGAGTGGTCCTTTTCTTCCTGCTGCCCCTGTAAAAACAACCATGCCGACTGGGACTCAGCCACAAGTCCAACCCCATCCCCAAGGTCAAAAGAGACGCTTCACTGAGGAACTACCGGATGAGGGAGAGTCAGGACTGCTGGGATATCAGGTGGAATAAAATCAGCAAATTTACTTTACCAAAATGGAACTCGGCTGGAGCGGGGTTGTTAGTGATGCAAGAGTCACGCCAGACCTTTGGCAGTTGGCAGGAGTTCTTACAAGCCTGGGGACCATGCTTTGGTTTCTTTGAGTGGATGCACTGTTCTAAAGCTGTGGTGGACCTGATTCGTTGCTTTCTGTACCCTTCATCGTTGGTGAAGAATAGCAGTGCGTTCAGGTCAAAGATGACGAGAGCGTGTTACTGGTTAGTTTAAAGGGAGATTATTCGGGGTTCTATTGGGGTGTGTTGGGGTTTTTTGGTAGGTCTCTTGAGCAGGCTTGTTTGAGGGATGGGAGGGAAATGTAATAACTTCCAGCTTCTCCTGTTTACCTTTCTTGCAGGTTGCACTTGAGAGGATCTCAAGAAGCCTAGTTTTTAGAGATAGATTCTGTTTCTGTTTAGATAGAAAATGTTAAACCATTGATTTTAATAAGAATAGTTTTGAGTTCTTCGGACTTTGTAAGAAAAGGGAGTTTCTGCAAATGCTTCTGTGATGGTACACCCCTGCTCACAGGCAGAAACCCTTAGTAAAAGCTTTGCCTAGGGAAAGTAAGGAACTGCCTATATGTTAGACCTAATATTAGTACCTTGAGCAGAGTTGACTGGTCTGAGTTCTGTGCAGTATCTGGAGTTTCCTGATTGAGGATCTGTGATCCTCAGATCCACAGATCTGAGTGGGTCTGTGAACTAAGCAGCTATCTTTACTGCCCTGAACTACTGGCAAGGTGGTGAGGTGTCTTCCATGTTGGTGCTCAGGTGTGTTTCTTACTACGTTACCCTCAGTACTTTTAGGAGAAAGCATTTTGCTTAACAATGGTGATTAGTGGCGTCTTCTACTAGTTGGCAGTATGCTCTGAAAAGTTGGATTTCCTGTCGTTATCATTAAGGAGCTATAGCTTATGTTGTAGTTGTAGATTTGCTAATGCCGTGTGTTTTTCTGCTCATAGCATGGACCCATTCATATGACTAATTTAGGTACAGGCTTCTCCAGTCAGAGTGAAATCGATGGAGCCGGATCGAAGCCAGCAAGTTCCTCAGGAAAGGAGAGAGAGAGGGACAGGTGAGTGATAAATTTTGTTCTGGTCTCTTCCAGTTCTGATGGAGAACTTATTTCGGAGATGATCTGTGCTTCATGTTCTCTTCTGTGACCTGGGGGTTGGGCAGGTGTGTTTTTTCTGTTGTGGGTGGGGTTTGTGTTGTGGTTGAGGGTTTTTTTAAGGAGAAGGCATGCAAGGGTTACCTTTTTGTGCTACGTGATGGAAAGAGCTTATCTTCCACTCCTCGCCAAGTCTGTGTGCTTTTTCTCGGTCTGGGTCTGGTATTTTGCCAGCTTCTTGAGATAACAGGCTATCTCGTGAAACAGGTTAGCACTTGCACTTTACACTGTTCCAATTTTAAAACAAACCTAGGAAAGTTGTAAAGTTGAAATTTTGCAGCCCGAAATTTCAGCGAAAGGTTTATTTGATAGTCCCTGATGTTTTCTGGTCTTCATGAAATACATCAAGGGTATTGGTAAAGTTTTCTATATTCTACCTTTTGCACGTAGTCCTGGAGTCAGCCTGGCTGTTTGAAGCCATCGGGCATTCACGCTTTTCCTTATGCACTCCAGTGTATAAAACTGTCAGGCTTGCACTTTACTTCATAGCACCCTACCATGGTTTGGGTCGGAAGGCACCTTAAAGGTCATCTAGTCCACCCCATCTGCCACGGGGAGGAACATCTTCCACTAGGCCAGGTTACTCAAAGCCCTGTCCAGCCTGAGCTTGAACACTTCCTGGGATGGGATGTCTCCCACCTCTGGACAACTTGTTCCAGTGTCTCATCACCATTAAGGAAATAATTTCTTCCTTAATTTAACCTAAATCTGTCCTCTTGAGTTTAAAACCATTGCCCCTTGTCCTTTTGTGACAGGCCTTGGCAAAAAGTCTCTCTCCATCTTTCTTATAAGCCCCCTTCAGATATTGAAAGACCGTAATAAGTGTCCCTGGAGCCTTCTCTTCTCCAGGCTGAGCAACACCAACTCCGTCAGCCTTTCTTTGTAGGAGAGGAGTTGCAGCCCTCACGTCATTTCCTGGCCCTCTGGACATGCTCCAGCAGGTCTGTGTTTTGGGCTGGAGACCCCAGAGCTGGGTGCAGTGCTCCAGGTGGGGTTTAAAAGAGCAGAGCGGGAGAATCGCTTCCCTCAACCTGCTGGCCCACGCTGCTCTTTAAGCAGCCTAGGAGGTCGCTGGCTTTCTGGGCTGCCAGCGCATGTTGCTGGCTTGTGTCTAATTTTCCAGCCACCGGTAGCCCCAAGCCCCTCTTGCAGGGCTGCTCTCAGTCCATTCATGCCCCGGTAAGCGTTGATCCCGAGGATTGCTCTGACCCATGGGCAGGACCTTGCACTTGGCCTTGTTGAACTCCCTGAGGTTGGCATGGGCCCACTTGAGTTAGGAATCTGTTTGCTGTTACCTTTGACTCCTTGCTTGGTGTAAAAAAACGGAAAATAAGGCCTTGCCTTGGTTTAAATAGGCAGTTGATGCCTCCGCCAGCTTTTCCTGTCACTGGGATGAAATCGGAATCTGAAGAAAGAAATGGTGCGGGGTCGTTACCAGGCAACCATGGTGAGTGCAATGAATAAAATACACTTGTAAGTCAAGTTTCCTTTCCCAAATGAGTTTGTGCTGATCTTAACACTCATTTCAATCCATGATCATTTTTCTGGGGCTGTTCTGCACGCCGCATTGTTGGAGTGCAAAGCAGGTTGTCTTGCACTGCTTTAAAATCCCCCCCATTCACTGTGACTGTGCACACATGGTACTTCCCTTAAAACCTGAATAAGCCTCCGTATGAATGAGGAAGCGTGTAATTAAGTGACGGACCAAGGACAGGTGGTGTTGACCTGCAGAGGCACGGCATCCCGTGGGATTGGTTTGTAACGCAGATATGTGGCTTTACGTTGGGAACTGCTGTCTCTAGAGGCACTGAGGAGTGTCGGTGCGAGTTATGGTTCACGTGTGTATTTACAGACATGAGTTACAGCTGCCTCCTCTGCCAACAACACAAGTGCTGTCAGATTTCATCCTTTCATAGGGCTTTCATACATCAGTATTTGCAGCTTGGCAAAACGTGTGATCATGTTAACTCTCCGGGTAGTTTAGTGCCTTTCAGGTCTGCAGGTACCTCATGTTAGCGTGTTAACCTTAGTTTTTCTGCAGTATTGGTCCCAGAGGTTGCTCTTCTGTTAGCTTTCTGTTGAACAGAACTCCTACTTTTCTTTACATATTGATCTCTTTAACGGTGAAATTGCCATCACTTAGACCCGTTTGCTAACGTGACCTTTTTTGTGTGTTTCTTTCTTCTTTCTCTGTTCTCTTACATGGTTCTGATGGATCACACGTGCTGTTGCTGGTGCTGTTTCGTGTGGCCTTCGACCTTGGGTGACCATTGGCCTTGTGACCTCAAAATGGTGTCCAACTAACCATTTACAATTAACATCCTTTTTTTTGATTAACTCATTTTGGGGCGATTTTATCTCTTATTTTTTATTTTTTCCTCCTCGGGGGCGGTGGGGGTTGTTTTGTTTTCCCCTCTTTAGATCATCAAGCCAAGAAGATGAAAACTGCAGAGAAGGGCTTTGGGTTAGTGGCATATGCTGGAGATTCGTCAGATGAAGAGGAGGAACACGGTGGCCATAAAAACGCAAGTACTTTTTCACAGGGATGGAGTTTGGGATACCAGTACCCGTCCTCACAACAGCGAGCTAAACAACAGATGCCATTTTGGATGGCACCGTAGAAGCTGCAGAAGAGTTTTCATTCATCTCTTTTCCCCCCTCTAGCAATAATGCATGTATAGTACAAACGGAACTTTGCAGAGACGCGTTGTTCCGCATCTGCAGAAGCTAAAGGTTCGGTGTTTCCCCTTGAAAGGGCTCCAGCATTTTTAAAATCCTTCCTTCTGCGGTGAATTTGTCAATTACAAATTATTTGGACTAGTATTCTGCCAGGGCTAGTCCCTTACACAGCGGGGGAAGCGCTGTAAAGAGAAACTAGGGAAGCCTGTCGCTCTGCATTTCCCATTTTTCCAGGATAAATTAAAAATGGGAGGAGTCGGTTACGCTGGCTCTGTTCGACACCTGGTGTTTTTATTTCATTGCCTGTTCCTGCTCTCGGCCTGTGGAGCTCGTGGTGACCCCGGCTTCACGCTGGGACTTCAAACAAGGGAGAGGAACACGCATGGAAAACCTGAGGCTCGCCTGTCTTAAAACTCGTCGTTTGTTTTTACTTTTAAGCATTTCCTGTAAGTCAGCGCTGAGTTTTTGGTTTTGTTGGTTTTGGAAACGTGCTTTTACTAACCCCACAGCTTCTCGTTCTAGCCAGATGTCGGGGCGGGGGGGATGCTCAGGTTTTTGGATGGATTCATCTTGCCGGGAACCCCCAGGTGGACTTAGTGCCGTAGCGCTGGTACTTAGCCTCCTCCAGTCGCCCCGTGCGTTTCATTCCCATGCAGCAGTTTGGCTGGAACTCCTTCTCCTGAGGTTTGCCCCCATCTCTTCGCTTCCTTGACTCTACCCCTTCTCTTTCACGGTGGCTCAACAGAAAAGACAGGCAGCAGCCGGGTCCGCGCAGCACCGGCGCCCCAGCGCGGGGCCTTGCTCTTCCCTTGGAGCGGAACCTGGGGCTAAGGTGCTGGACTGTTAGCAGA
>NW_010242048.1:0-323 GCF_000690775.1 Eurypyga helias | reverse complement strand
TTGTTGAGCTGGGCGTCCTGCCGCATCAGAAACTCTTGTGTGGAGAGCAGCCAGGCGTGGGACTGCGACGGTGCTGGGCAGCGTGTCGGAAGGGGGTGCGTGTCGCTGCTGCGTGCTGGGACGGAGGCCTTGCGGCTGGCTTGTACAAACCTTCTTTCCTACGTGTTGTAAATAATTAGAACCATACTTTCATTATAAATAAATGTATAAATATTCTGCTCCTTGCTGCTTTTATGGGTGACGTTGCCTTCCGTGCAGCCAAACCCCGCGGTTGGTAGCTTTGCGGGCGCGCTCAGCCGGCGCCGCTGCGGCTGCAGGCGGGG
>NW_010242047.1:0-5396 GCF_000690775.1 Eurypyga helias | reverse complement strand
CATCCAGTATCTAATAGAACTTGCAGTGGTGGAGATTGTTTACTGGGGCCCAAACAACCCACAGGCCTCTACTGACCCAGACGAAGTTTACTGCTCCAGACCCATGTGGCAGAAGTTAATGCAGAGTGCACCACCCTCATATGCTGGTGTGCTCTCAGTAATAACTTGGAGAGAGGATGAGGCACCAACTGTGAATGAGATGATTCGCTGATTCTGAGAATATGAGGAAAGTCTCTCCTCCCCCATACAGGCCTAGGTCTCACCTTTGGAGACACTGTCTCAAGAGTTTAAGGAACTCTGAGAGGAGATGTTCCACTCCCCACCTTCATGGACCAGTGTTACGGCTATCAAAAGCACGTGTTTCTCTCCTCCAAGAAGGGAATAAAACAGATATCCCTCACGGGGTACCCTGTTGTTTTGCCTGAGAGGCCACAGAGAGGACAGGAGGAGGTGGGACAGGAAACCTACCTGTTCTGGAGGAATGAGTAAGTGAGCTGAAAGGAAAAAGATCTTTTTTTTTTCCTCCGACCCTTCCTCATTTGGGGGGATGACAGTGGAGTGGTAGAGCAACTCTTGGTGCTTAATTGCCCAACAGGACTAGACCACAACATTCACAGAAGCTGGTAATGGCTCATTACAGAGTTTGGAGAAAATGGCATTGCTTCGGAGCTGCATTGTTGTACAACAGTAAGGGCAGGCAGAAAACATTTAATAGGATTACTTTTATTTCTTTTGTAACAGGCTTGAAAAGCTTGGAAATATTTTGCCTGAAAACGTTGTATTTATTCATGAATGTGTTTTGGGGGATGTGATCATAAAATATTGTCAGGCAGCTTCGTACAAATCTCAGCGATAAGTCTGAAAGTCTTGCTAGGCTTAAGTTAGAGTTCTCCCAGCCTTCTCTTTCTCCAAACAGCTGCACAGAAATGGTAATACGGCCACTTCGATACCGAAAGCAGAAAGATATATTACCATCAGTATTGCTCCCCTACGTGTCCTCAGTTACAGAAACGTCATGTCTGAATTGTGATATCCTGATGGATTTCCTTTAACTTTCTGTTCCCTGTAGAGCTGAACTACTAATGCGTATGGTGCGGCATCTCTGTATGACAACAGGAACACTGCTTTAGTGTATGTTCAGGGAAAACCCCTCCAAACACTTTGCCCACCTTTCTTTTTCTTGTTCCCTTCATATTGAATTCATTCCTTGTTCTCACTGCCTCTGATTACATGCTCACCCTTCACTCATCCTTTTTCCTTGGCTATATCCTCACTCGCCATGTGAGAATACAAATACTAAGAACTCCCTTGCTCTCAGTGGCTGGACAGTACCAAAACAATATTTTCTGCATCCTCAGAATTGATGTAGACAGTACTTCGGTGTGACATAAATCATCACCAGGGTACAGGAATTACAGCTGCTCTGCATCCAATCCCAGAATGGGACTAGTCATGAAGTTTCCCTTTTGCCTTTTCTTTTGATGTAAAATGATTGTGTAGATGATGACAGTACACAATATGGGGCAGCCCTTTTCTCAGGAACACATTTCTTTCTACTTGTTCTCTCTGCTGCTGGATTTTACATTTTTAATAATATTTTTGTTCATCTTTCTGGATTTGGCCATTGAATTCTGACTGAACAAAGCACATGCAGTCTTTACCATGCTACAGCTACAGTTGCTAGTTGTATTTTTTTACTGAAAGCAGATAACTGTCTTTCAATATATTAAGGTTTTTTCCCTGTGCCTTAAGAGACAGTATAATTTAGCACAGAAGCATACCTTGGTTTACTCCACCACTGATGAAGAACCTTGTCTGCATGTAAGGATGATTTTTTTGATGTTGTTGATAAAAAAAAGGGGGGGGGGGATATGGATGGGAGGGGAATTGGAATAATTTTAGTCAGTATTAAAAAATTACTTGCAGCACAGCATTTTTGTACATTACATCAGAAGTGATTCTTCTCTCAGGAGTTGTTTTAACCTTCTGGGATTGTTAGCTACAAAAACATGTATATTTCCAAGCTGCAGAGGTGATAAATCTTCCCATTTTTAATGTAGAATCCATTTTTACCAAATTGGTTATCCCTTCTGGTTAATTTTATGTTCCTTACTGTGAAAATGTCCTCACATTAAACATTTATGTGTGAAGAAAGAAAAAACCCATAGGAGTTACTATAATAATATTAATGCAACATTATGGACTGAATGATCAAAAGTTGATATGGGTATCTCAGCAGTCTCACAGGTAAGATTTATGGAAGTGGCCATCCAGAGAAGAGCTTCTATTCTTGATTCTTAGTATTTCATTATTTTCTTAGTAGTGTTTATGTATTTATTGAGATCCTGCAGCAATGCTTCTGTGTGTATAGAAAAAGTGTCAGGGTTTATACCCAGCCAGGAACAATAGACCATGAGGCCACTCACTCACTCCTCCCTCAGGTGGGGCGAAAAGAAGAAAATACAAAGGAAAAATTAATGGCCTGAGGCAAGGACAGTCAGGGATCACTCATACATTATGTTCAGGCAGACTTGCCATGGGGAAAAAACATCCATTTAATATATTACCAAGCAAATCAAAGTAAGATGATGAGAGACAAAACAAAACAGATATGAAAAACCTTCTCTCCAACCCTCCCTTCTTCCCAGGCTACTTTCTCCCCCACCAGCAGCACAGGGGGGCAGCCAGTGTGGGTTTTCCCAGTCAGTTAGCTACAGGTTGTCTCTGCCACTCCTTCTTCCTCAGGGGGGAAGAACCCCTCACACTCTTCACCTGCTGCTGTGTGGGCTCCCTCTCACAGGAGACAGTCCTCCACAAACCTCCCTGGTGTAAGTCCAAAAGGCTTCAGGGAAACCTCTTCTCTGGCCCACCTCCTCCCCTCCTTTCTGCACTGACTTTTGGTCTCTGCCTGGTTGTCTCTCTCATATTCCACTCCTCTTTCCAGGCTGATTCACTTCAATTCCTATTCACTCCCTTTCCTGCTTCCACTGCTGCTTCTTTTTGTGTTTTCCTCTCTTAAATATGTTAATCACAAAGGCACTCACTGGCTCAGCCATGGACAGAGGCAAGTCTGACTTGGAGCTGGGGAAGCTTCTCTGGAAGCTTCTCACAGGAGCCATAGCTGTGGCCCTTCCTCTGCTACCAAAACCACACCACTACAGAAACCCAACACAATAAGGAAAGAAATTACTCTGTTAGTGAGGTGTCCTACTGGAGGAATGAAAGTGAAGACAAGGATTTTTACCCTGCTCCTCCTCTGGCAACTAACCTGAGTTAGTAACTAATTCCCCTGACTTCATATTACAAGCAGTTATTTTTTTTCTCTTTCAAGTAACCATCAGCTGATAAAGATGTTCCTTTCAAAAGCTACTCTCCAGTGTACATGGCTCTGTTGTAAATAGCACAAATATCACTTGGTTTGTTAATAATACTGACAAACTCTTCCTGCTTTAAGGGACATAGCACCAGCAGAAATTGCAGGTCAGTTCCTTTCAAATACGGATCAGTCCTAGTTATCCAGTAAAAAAAAGGACAACATTTAGAATACGTCACCTATACCAGAAGGTCTCCAGCTTCAGGAGTCACAGGATGTCCCGTAAGAGGAAAGGGAGGGTAGGCATACAAGAGACTAGTCTGTCTCATTCTCCTGACTTCTGTTTTCTCATCCTTCACTCCAAGAAAATGTCACCGGAATGCTGATAGGAATCAAGTGATATGAGGCAAGTAAGGGTAAAAATCGTGACATGGAGGCCCTCCCTCTGTGCTGGGATGAAAAGCGAATGGAGCTTTTCTTTCCCTCTTTCTTGCTTTGTGCACTGGAACTTTCTTCTCTTCACTCAGCCTAAAGTGTAAATTACAAAGATAGCTCTTGGACTGACCTTTTGAGAGTATCTTGCATTGTCCCTGAATTATGGGGGTTTGTTTATTTATTTATTTATTTGCAGAGTTGTATATGTGTGGATAATGCCTCCTCCCTGGATGTCTTCAGGGTCAGGCTGGATGAGGCTTTGAGCAACCTGGTCTAGTGGAAGGTGTCCCTGCCCATGGCAGGAGGGTTGGAACTAGATGATCTTTAAGGTCCCTTCCAACCCATACCATTCTGTGATTCTATGAAAGTGAGGGAAAAGTCTTCTGGTAGTCTCTTGTTCAGGATTCTCACTTACTAAGTTGTTGAGCCATAACTAAGCTGCTAAAATCTACTGAACTTTTCTGATCCTGTTGTGAGATTTTATTGTTTTTTCAATGTAATGTGGAGAAGAAGAGAGAATTTAAGGCAAATTTATATAACTTTTTTGAACAAAGTTGTAAGATAATTAGTTAAATAACAATGGAAAACTGAATTAAATAAGACAATCCTACACTTTTCAAATTATTTATTTAATAAATTTACAAAATTCGCTTTAGCTTTTACCACTTAATTTCTGGGACTTTGAGTAAGATCTGACACTTAGACAGATTTAGACTGTATTTATTGATAGCACAAAATAACACGTTGCATGTATTTATTGAAACTGGTTTGCTATATATTTTGTTTTATAACATATTTGTTATAAAATCCTCACTCAATAAAGTCAGTAAAATACAGTCCAAATGAAACACCAATTTGGTTCAAAATTTATCTTGAAGGCTGACTTCAGTTTTCAGGGTGCGTACTATCTACATGGCCATGTCAGTGACATACCCATCAATTTTAATGAGATTAATAAGCCCTCTTTTAAGCACAGAATGGTTGAAACCTAAATGGAATAACAGAGGGAGTTGTGATTTACAATTTATAAATTGTTTCATTTGATTAATATTTCATAAGAAACTGTGATTTTAGTTTTTTAAAAAATTTATTTTGAAACAAGGGTATGCAGAATATTGGAATTTCATATCCCTCATAACAAACTCTAATGTCCTGCTCCTTTTATAACAAGCTAGTTCTGAATTTATCCATTAAGTTCTTCTTCACTAAGGCTTTTGAGCTGAGCACTTGATTATTTGTACCAACATAAAGCAAGAAGGATAGTGCTAGTAACGCTTAAGTGTTAGTAACCCTTAAGTTTATTGTTCAGGGCCAAATATAAATGTGATGATACTAAATGGTAACTTGATATTAATGTATGAAACCTTTTGTTATGAATTGTGACTCATGTCTGGAAGAATTTGCCTCATCATACTCCCTCAATCACTTGAGTCATTCCTAAAGGGAAGATATATAATAAAAGGAAACAGAAAAGACATTGTTTTTTAAAAAAAGGAGAGGCTTGCATCTTTTGACCTGTTGTCTGCCTTAAATTACTCTTAATTTGTATCAACATTTTGAGAACTAGTGGATTATGAATCACAGTGTAAATTATATCTATTTTGGGAAAAAAAATACTAGAGAGTGTGCTGGATTCAGTTAGGAAAGA
>NW_010242046.1:0-11790 GCF_000690775.1 Eurypyga helias | reverse complement strand
CAGCAGAGGTAAGGCAGAAAGGGAAGAGCCGAAGGAACATCCTGCAGTCTGTGTGGAACTGCACTCTCCTGCTTGTCGATCCTTTCGGAGGGAAATAGTTAGCCTTCCTTATCCCGAACCCTACACGGTTAAGTTTCCGTAAAGCATGGACTCTCTTCTCTTGGGGGGGTGCGTGGGGTGTGCCTGTGCTTTTTCCCTCTTACGATCCCAGCCTCTCATCATCTGCGCTGCAGCCCTTTGTTTTTCTTAATTCACCTATTATCCCCAGAATTTGATGCCTCAAACTGGATGTGATATTTGACTTGAAATAATCCTTCTGTTTTACCATCCCTTTTGACATATCTGTGTACGGGAGGGGAGTTACCAGAGATGAAGGGTAGTGCACTTACTACTGGGATTGTTTTCAAGTGAGTGAAAATGCTGAGAAGGGAGAATACCACAGGAAAGTAGAACTGCTCCAGCGGTTTGTTGTGTATCTCATGCAAGAGTTTGCAATACGTAAGTGAATTTTCAGTTCTCTTGAGTCTGGCCTCCGGAGCGCGTTCGTGTTTCCATCGTGTCTCTGTTGGGCCCCCTGCAGAGAGATGGGACTTAGCCCGCTCACATACGAAGCGAGGCTTAAGACTTCTTCAGAAAATCTAAAGATGAATCCCAACGCTTACAAAACTGAAATGGCTTATTAGCATCACACCTGTGGGGTGCGTGATTAATCAGATCTTACATCGTTATAGGGTCAGTCCCACTGTCTTACTCTGTTCCTCGGAGCTGCTGTAGTCTTCTACCTTTGAAATGGTGTTTTGTGTTATAATTGTATGTGTAGTCCTGTGACTTCAATTAAAAAAAAAAGAGGTAGCCTTAGAATGGTAGGTTGAGGGGCTCATAGTTACCATTTCTGTCGCTCTTCCATCTTCTCCTAATTCACCTTGTTGACTTTTATTTGTGCTTACAGATCAGTCCCGCTTTGTACACGTTGCCTTGCTGGGACTTGGACAGAACAGCTGAAAGGAGCAGAGGAATCCGGCTTTCCTATGGGAAAGAGGGAGAGGATTATGGCACACACTGGGGGAGTAGTAGCGCCTGATAGGCCTTGGCTTAAGGGAAAAGATAAACAAGTGTGGAAGATCAGTGGTGCTGCACTTCAGGTGGCTGGCTATAAATGGGTTATTAAAATGTCTGTTGGTTCCCACATTCTTCAGTCTGTGTATGATACTAGTGGATTTTTTTGGTAGAAAGAGCTAAGCAATTTATATTCAGTTACTGAGAAGTTTCAAACTATTTTGTAGCACAACCTAGATCTTTTTCTAAATAAAATTTCAGTACTCAATTATGATTTCAGTGTAACAGGTTTGGAAAGTTATAGGACCCATATAAATTCTCTAGTATCTTTTTATATGAACTGTAGTGGTGTGAACTGCAAATCTAAAATAACTGTTAGTGAATTTTTCGGAGATGGCAAGCATTCATATTATTCTTACTAAACTAAACAATGAAATAAATCCTCTTCAAGTCAAGCTTCCCCAGTAATTTGAGGTTTGGGGTTTTTTTAGTGGGGTGATTGGTGGGTTTGGTGGTTTTTTGGTGTCTGAAAACCAAAAAGCTGAGTTAAAACCTAGGTGGGTTGGGTTTTTTTTAACTATTTGCTTTATTTTTGCCTTGAGAGTGCTGCAGTATCTGTCAAACTTCTACACTTTGTCTTTGGACAGGAGTATTTTTCCTTTATCCTTAGTGGAAAGCTAAACCCAGGTACATAATGTCTTCAAACATTCATTGAGTTCCTAGGCTGTTTTAGACTCACACAGTGCCAGGATACAATTTCTTCTAGTTACTGTGTTTTTAAGCTTCAGTAGTAGGATTGCTTCGACCCATTCTGTTAATCAACAAGCCACAGGTATCCTCGTCATTTTTTTTGTCAATGCGGTCTTGTAGTGCTGAGTTGTTCTTTACTGAATAAGTCAGTGAAGGTACAGAGTCGTAAATGTAGGTGTGTTGGGGCCTCTTGGTGCTCACTTTCTTCTATAAGTAAGTGCTGTTGCACTATCTTTTGGTTTCAGGGCTGTGGTGGGTTAACCT
This sequence comes from Eurypyga helias, assembly GCF_000690775.1. Classification (NCBI taxonomy): domain Eukaryota; kingdom Metazoa; phylum Chordata; class Aves; order Eurypygiformes; family Eurypygidae; genus Eurypyga; species Eurypyga helias. The sequence goes on along the minus strand of NW_010242046.1, from coordinate 9,720 downwards.
TGGCCAGCAGCCAGATGCCCACCCAACCACTCACCTCCTCTTTTCAACAGGGTGAGGGAGAAAACAAGATGGAAAAGCTTGTGGCTCAGGATGAGACAGGAAGGTTCTGACCAGTTACCATCATGGGCAAATACTTCAACTTCACCCCCTTCGTTTCCGAGCAGCGCAGGGTGATGGGGAATGGGATTTGTGGACAGTCTGTGACACTCATCTCTGCTGCTTCTTCCTCCTTGTGCTTTGACCCTGCTGCAGCATTGGGCCAATCCTATGGGCTGAAGTTTCTTCAGGAAATATCCATCTGCTCTGGCACGGCCTCCTCCACAGGCCGCAGTGTGGACACCTGCTCTGCCATGGAGCACCTCCTCTCCCTCCTTCTCCAACCTCGGTGTTTGTGCTGTTGTTTCACCCGCTTTTTCCCTCTTCCTCTGCCTGTTTGTCATTTTTGTCCTTTCTTAAATACACTGTCCCAGAGGTGGCACCGTCATGGCTGAGGGGCTCGGCAGTGTCCAGGGATGTGGGTCTGTTGGAGCCGGCTGTGCCTGGCACAGGGCAGGCCCAGCCTCCTCTCAGTGGAGGCCACCCTGCAGCCCCCGCTGTCAGTACCCGGTCACCTGCACCCAGTACCACCTACAGATGCCTGCTGTTAGCACTTCAGTCATTTTAATAACTTAGGAGGTAACTTTTTGATCAACAGGTAGTGTTCTAATTGGCTTTGCTCTTGTTACTCGAAGCCTAATGCTGACATGCTCTTTGGTACTACTTCTGCATACTGTGTATTCGGGTTTATTTATGTTCGTCTGCAGTGCTGGGGCAAGAAAACATCAACTAGTTATAAAATAAAAGACTTTTTTTACCTTTAATCTACAGCAGCTTTATACGCAAGGGCTATTTTCAGCAGTAGTAGAGCCTTCAAAAAGAAAGGAGTAGCTGGGAGGTGGTATTGCCAATGGAAGATTGGCAAGTAGTGTTAAAGGAGAGACTCTCCTTTACATTCTCACATTCTCACTCTTGAGTGCTTTTCCCTTCCTTAGGTTTGACCCTTAGGAAGAGTCCCAGGTATCACATCTTACATAATTAAAAAAAAAAAAATTCAGATGGTACAGCAGAAATAAAACAGCTGGGTGCCTCCGGAGGGGAATCCTGAAGAAAGGAATTTCTGGGCAGGTACACCCTTACAGTCCATACACATGCCTCTCATGTGCCTTTTACTTGCCTTCTTGGTCCAATAGTCATTTCTGGTCTGGGGTCTTCTAACCCCTTGTTGGATTTCTTTCTCTGTCTCCACGCAGGGTGTTGACTGTTCTCATCCTGTTGATCGTTGTAGCATTTTACCTTCTGATTTGTCCTTGGGCACCTGCTGGCTCTGTTGGACTACTGTTGGGACAACAGTTTTTGTTGTTGCTGTCCACGTTATTGTCACGCTACATCTCACGCTATCTACTGTGAACAGAATTAACCATTCCGGCCAAAAACATATCGAAGTGGAAGTTCACAGCTTGTGGCCTAAGGCGTCATCAAATCTAGCTACTCGCACTAAGTAGTGAGCAGACAGTGTACCACATCACTCAACATTATGCTGTAATCCCTGTGTCCGAATGCTACGTGGTTGGCTCTGAGCAATTTAGTCTATTTAAAACTTACTAAAACTAAGCAACTAGTATTCCTTAACAGTAGGAGAATATCGTTCAAGTGAATTAAGGTTATGTGCATAGAGGAGAGTGTCTGCTGCTTTAAGGGTATCTGGTTAAGGACCTTTTTCAATATGAAAATGAGATAATAACAAAAGGAGGAAGCCATAAACAGAATGTTACAGGGACACGAAGCCCAGGGAGACAGTGAAAGCCCAGGGAGACAGTGATGAGAAGCAGACCTGGCTGAGGTGGTGATGGGAAGCAAACCTGGCCACTGGTTCATGAGGGGGTGTGAGGAGGTGGGAATGCTCATTCCAGCAAGTTTATCTGAATGAGGACCTTGCTCCTGGGAAATGAAAGGGAAAAAGGGGAAATTGGGACCGAAAACATACAGACACAGGCTGAAGAAAACAGAAGTGGAGACAGTGACAAGAAACCTGCCAGTCACGCTAATTGATGGGCTATCAAGAAACCACAGGCACTGCTTCTAGGAAGGTCAGCCTGGTCTTTGCATCTGGTAAGGCTGTAAAGCAGGGGGGATCCCACACGCCTCCTGGGAGGCCTTCTTCAGGGGGAGGGGAGCGGGGGGCAAAGTGGGATAGGCAGAAAGGTGTGCAAGAGGGGCTGGTCAGTGTGCTTGTCTGGCTGAGCCTTTCACCTTACTGCCACAGTCTGTCCTATCTTCTTACACCTTCTCATTAAAGCTTTTCCTAACTTTCTCTCTGCAGTCTTGCTCTACCCCGTGTAGGTGTGTACTTATCCAAGTGCCAGCTGCTGCGGAGAGCTGTATGTGTGAGGGGACAGGGTGTCAGCTACTGGAGTGAGAGGGCATGTTTCGGCGCCAGCTGCTTGCGTGGGTGGGTGTCTTGGCTTCCAGCCTTGGGTGGGAATGGTGAGCGTCCTGAAAACCAGCTGCTGTGGGGGAGTGGTGAGAGCGAGGGGCAGGGTGCTGGTGGCTGGAGCAGGACTGTGGGTTGCAGCCGTGTGCCTGGTGCTAGCTGCTGGGGCAGCGAGTGTCTTATCTTCCCCAAACCTGCTGTGCATGTGTACTCACTAGCAAGCTTCAGGCTGGAGCAGCCAGCGAGGCAGGGACCTGTGTGATGGGTATGAGGGCCTGGGATGTGGGCAGCGGTATTGGGTGGACAGAGGGTTGGGGGACTTGTGGATGTAGTACACACCTACTTGTGAACATGGAGAGCCTCAGGTGTGCAGTAGTGATCTTCAGCCTCTGCCAGCCAGAGAAGAGAAGGGGGCTTGGCGCTCTGTGCTTGTGTTTTGTGAGTCCTGTAGGTAGGTGCTGCTGCGGCATCCCGTGTGATGAGCTGTGTTAGTGTCCTGCGTGTGTCTGTGTGTGTCCCTGGGCCTTGCTACCGGTAGAACCTGCCGAAAGGAAGGTGGCCACTGTGTGCCTCCACCTGCGCCAAGACCCGAGGGCACTGAGCTGGGCTCCAGCAGTCGGGCAGGGGGCAGTCCTTGGCCAGAGCGGCTTGGAGGGCAACCACTTTTGACATCCCTTAAGAATTTATACTTGTCCAGTTTGACGTAAAGATGTCTGAAGTGTTTCTGGTTCTGGCAGCGATACTGTGCGCTTGTGAAGTTTAGCTGGTTGTGCTCAGGGGTTGAATGTAGAAGTTCTCTGTCAAATGGTTTATATTCAGTGGGGTGGATGATCTTAAGTTTCCAAAAAGAAAATTCTGTTGTTCTTGATCTTATGAATAAATAAATAAGTAAAGCTTCTTCTGCCTCAGTAAAATAAGCTGTCACAGTGCTACTGACACATCTCTGGGACTCCTATCTTTGTGCCGCTGTCTGAAATAAAGCATGAAGTAGGCTTGATAAATAAATGATTGTCCATGGTCTGTTTCAGATTGAGAAAATTAATGATTGTATTGAATTACTTAATTTTTAAATCTACATAAGGGAAAACACATAGCTGAGTTTAAAACCACAGCGAACTATTAATTTACCTTCTGTCCAGAAAAAAATGCACTGACATCTGTTACCAGAGTTTGCAGATGTTGCTTACTGGACATGTAAAAAATGCCTTCATTCTTCTAATATAGCCACTTATGCAGGATGTCCTCACCCTCCCTGTTTCCACAACAGGTAGTTTACTTGCTTTATTGCGGTTGGCTTTTGTGAGAGAACACCATGACCCATTCTGCTTCTTGACTTTAAAAGTTGTATTTTACTTTGGACAGCAAAAGGCTTTCACATCAGACCACCAGGAAGATCGGGTTTCTCTGTGCTGATGTGCCAGGAATCCTATGGTTGCAATGCTTTTTTGTTGTTAGGTTTATTTAAATCAGTAGATTTGGCTAATCTTACAGTTCTTTCTTTTCTTGCAGCCGATTCATTTTGCACATTCCTAGTGAAGAGAGAGATAATGCCATCAGAGTGTGCTTTCAGATCGAACTTGCCCATTGGTTTTACTTGGATTTCTACATGCAGAACACACCAGGATTACCTCAGTGTGGGATAAGAGACTTTGCTAAAGCTGATATCCTTTTTGTTACTGTGGCGGTTTTCTCTCTCAGTGGATAAAGTGCAAACTAAATATTGGTAATGAAATTTTGTATTTGCAGCAGGAAAATGTCAGTTCATGTTAGTCGTTAATAGTTTTGCTAGGTATGTGATTTTTCTCTTCATTGCTTTCGTAATTTTGTGGCATCCACAACACAGATGTTCTCAGACTGCTTAAGAACTATGGAAAGCAGATAATTTCTGATCTTTGCAGTGGATAAAGTGCAAACTAAATATTGGTAATGAAATTTTGTATTTGCAGCAGGAAAATGTCAGTTCATGTTAGTCGTTAATAGTTTTGCTAGGTATGTGATTTTTCTCTTCATTGCTTTCGTAATTTTGTGGCATCCACAACACAGATGTTCTCAGACTGCTTAAGAACTATGGAAAGCAGATAATTTCTGATCTTTGTGGATTTTTTTTTTTGCAGGATCTGTGGGTTTCAGAGATGAGCTTCTGGAGCTCTTCGTGGTGTTTTGCCTCCTTAACTTCTTAATTAAATCCCGTTCCAAGTAAGCAGTGACATAAGTGTTAATGTCGTTGAAGGTGGTGTATGTGTCCCCATGGGCAGAGGTTTGTATCTGTTGGAAGTACTGACAGTTACTCCTAGAAACAGTTCTGTTGCTAGGGCAGAGGATGCATCTTTACTGAATCCGTATGGTTGCCCTCAGCTTTTTTGATTGCTTATGAGGGCTGCTGGAATGTACACTGCCTAGTCCTTGCTGGAGAGAAAATTGTGACTTTCATCCAGCAAGTGTTTCAGTTTTAATCTTTTCCCATATATTCTTGAGGTGGGATTAGAGTATTGCTTCAAGCTTTCATGATAATGTTATCTGGGGTTTCACTATGCAACCTACTTCTCTCTTAGTTTGATAAGAGAGATCTACTCTTGAACTCTGCAGCTTTTATTGTAATAACTGTAAAAATACGATCGTTTTCTTCTGCTTGATATTATAGTTATTTTTTATTTATTTTAGGCATGTTTTTAATTATGAATGTATTTTGAAACCAACAGATTTCTTCTAATGATTGTAGGCAGTGCAGGAAAAATACAACAGGATAGATGTTTTGTTCATTACATCTGTCTCTCTCCAGCTAGTATCTGCCAGAAGTGTTAGTTCTGCTGCAGTGCCATATTTTTAAGTACTCTGCTATGGTAATATATTTTTTTATGTAGTACATTATATTATTTTATTAAGGACTTGTATATTTGCTTTCAAAGTTTTAGAGTTATGAAGGTTGTTTGTCTTTTTCTGCATGGTGGGTTTTGGGAAAGTGTATTAGAATTTAGATCCCTGTAATTTGATGCCATTAAAAATAATTTTTTTTTTTCATAGTACCTAATACAGATTCCCATATGATTGTGGGAAAAATTTATCTCCACTTACTTAAAGCAGGAGAGATGAAACTGTACTTTTGTCTATCTTGCTCACTTCAAAATAAAGTGTGTTTAAGGATCATCCATATTCAAAATAATTATGTGGATACTTTTCCTTCAAAGTTAGGGGGGACCTTCCTTCAAACAAGCATCTTACACCATCTTTTTTCTTGTCCTTTTTCAATTGTCTTGTATTAGAATTTCCAAATTACTTGGTGCTTTACAACCTTTAGAGTTTGTTAAGGGACCATTCATAATATTTTTTACTTCCAAGAGAATTTACCTTGAAAGCAGTTATGGGATGGAGCGTGGTTACCTTTTGTGTGTGTGTATTTTGAAGCTGGATGTTTGAGCTTATCTTCCTTAACATGCGCTGTACTCTTCAATCACTGCCCTTTTTTACTGCCTCAAGGAGAAGATGTACAAAAGGTTTTAGATGAGTGGAAAGAATACAAAATGGGAGTGCCAACGTATGGTGCAATTATTCTCGATGAGACACTTGAAAATGTAAGTATGGAAATCGCTGTGATGGGTGGAAGGGAAGGATGGCGTATGCGGGCAGAAGTAACCTTTTTGTTGTTTGCGCCCTTCGTCTGACGGAAGAAGAGATTCTTCAGATTCACAAGGGCCTGACAGTTACTTGATACTGTTGAGTATGTACAGAAAAACGGTCTGGAGAACTGTAGACAGGAGACACACTTCTGCTTGCTTTCCTCCTCAGCTGTTTTTTTTTTTACTGTGTTGCATGGTCCCGTAAGAAGTTCTGCAGTTCACGCTAGAACACCGAAAACCTAATGGGTTCCTTCCTACAAGCTGAAGTATGTTTTTGGAAAACTGGGGGATGGGGAGGGGAGGACATTTGACTGAAATTGGTCAGAATAATAGGTGTCTGACAGCGGCACTTGTATTTTGCAGGTTCTTTTGGTTCAGGGCTATTTAGCGAAGTCTGGTTGGGGATTTCCGAAAGGGAAAGTAAATAAAGAAGAGGCTCCTCATGACTGTGCTGCTAGAGAGGTAAGTTATGTGTGATTCCCTTAAATTTAAGCTAAAGAAATGAAATTTTGCTGAGAGCAGGATATATGCATTAGATGAAAAGATATTTTACTTGTGTATCTCTTTATTGCAGTCAGGTAAATAAACAGCCTGTTCTTGCAGGAGTCTTCTGCTGTAGCATTTAGTGCTTTCCTGGTTGCTGGGGTGTGGTTGTATAATTTAAGATCACTGAGTGATGTTTTTAATTGCTTTGCACCAAATTGCCAAGTTAAGTGAGTACTAAAGTTCTCTGAATTAGCAGTTTACTTTCAAGCATTACTTTTTGGTGCTTGGGAAATCTTATGTATGTTGTGGGTTTTGGAGTGTTAATTTCGGGGGCCACCCTAACTGTGAAAAGGTAGAAGAATGGGAATTTGGCTTATGTACACTGGGCTGTGTGAAGAGGCTGAGGACCTGAGTTGGAGGTTGTAGAAGATTATGTAAAAATTATTAAGAACTTTGATTTCTGTTTTTTCAGTGAGGCAGGAGCGAGGATCAAGGTATATGGAAATAAGATCTGAAAAATATTATAACCTGTGGGGCTTACTGTTGCTGGAGACCTAGCTGCATAGTGAAGCTGCGTATCAAAAATAGCTTGTGAGAGGATATTACTGGTATAATAAACACGGTGTTCGTGTAACATAATACAGCCAGAACTTTTGAGAGGAAAAAATTAAGATGCAGGAAAGCAATAACTTTAGTTTTCTTCATAGTTGGGCTGAATCAGTGTCTGAGAAATCTTTTTTTTTTTTTTTTTAAGTATGCCTGAAAGATGCATGAATGAAAAACCTCTGAATTTCTGATTCCCTGATGGTGCTTTCTGTACCTCATGTATTTAATATGGACTTGGAAAAGCAGAATAAGGTGTTAGGTTGCAACATTGCACTGTTATGCGCTGAACACAAATGAAATACTCTCATGTTATCAGTTAGTGATCTCTGGGTGTAGAACGTTAATTATGTAATAACAAATGACTTACCAGAGTGAAACACCTGAGCTGCAGGTGCAGTGGACTGTCATTGCAGAACTTGAGGACCAAGGAAGGATGAACAGGGACCTAATAAGGTTGACTCGGTCATTTAATGCATCTCTCTTTCCCCCTAGCTTGTTCAGTTCAATGTTTCCAAGTCAGGTGCTCTTAGGATTGGTCTAAGGCACCGAACTGAAGGGAGAGGAGACCATAAAAATACATGGACGACAGTGGTGTGGACAGGACAAACTAGGTGTAACTGCTTCAGGAAGGAATGGCGTGAAGTGTGACTTCCTCTTTATTGCAAGTTGTGCTAGCAAAAGTATTAGAGTGGGCACAGTTATGCTGGGAAAAAATATTTTTTGATGGTGTTTTTAGTTTGGAGAATTGATTTAGATTACACGAGTGAATGATCCTGTTGCTGTGATCATCATCTTCCATCAACGTAGATTGTCGCTGTGGATAAACTGGCAAATTCTTCAAGGCCAGGAATTAGGATGTCTGTAATATCTGTGTATGAAACTCTTACTGGAATCAGCACAGGCCTAAAACCATAAATTGCACCTGTATAAGGCCCTGTTGGAAAAGTCTTCACTGGGCAGTGCCTGCACAGTTCAGTAGTATTTCAGAAGTCGATGGGGGCAAAACCATACTAGATGATTCTTTTGGTAAAAAGAGTTTCTACAATGAATTCACTTAAATCGTCTGGAAAGATCTTTTAGGAAGGGAAAACATTGGGGTTTTTACATACACCAGTAAGCGTGGAGGAAAAGCTAATCTCTTAACTGAGACAGTGTGTGGTGGGGTGTTTGTGGGGTTTTTTGTGTGTGTGTTCCCCCCAGCTTTGCTGTTCTTAATGCAGTCAGATGAGAAGGTGGCTTGCTTTTTATTTTGAGATAAGAGGGGTTGTGTGTGCTAATTTGAACACTAACTGGTCAATTATTTGCTTTGTATTCAACACTTCCGGGATTTTTTTTCATACTTGTGCTTAGTTTCCTCCGCATTTACAAAAATGGGACTTATCACCATTTTGCTGACACCAATATATACACTGGTATGTTGCATAACATATTTTGAATATTCCCAACTATTGTTGTTTTATGTGCAGTTATTTGGTTCTGTTTTCTTTAAACCTACCCGCAGGAGGTGGGTGTTGAGAAGAAGTGTTACTGAAGAGCCTGTCCCTCTTCTTAATTCTGGTCTTCAAAAAATCTACCTGGGAACTTTTGCCTTTGGTTATTGTCAGTGGGGCTTACTAGCCCTGCAGTTAATACCCAGCTCTATGGGTGACTGTTCACATGCATCTTCTGCTGTCTGGGCAGAAATATTTTAGACAGCAGTATCAATCCTTCATGTCTTCTGGGTACTCGTATTTCCTGTGGAGATTTTGAGGACTAGGAATTCTCTAAAAATTGGTATTTACTTGGCAGGCTTAGAGGCTTGGTCTGATTTAAGCTATTAGGTGTGTCTGACATGAATCTTTTTACAAGGAAAACTTTGTATATTTGAGAATGTTGTCAAAAGTAGATTTTTCAAAGTATGGCTTTGAGCACCCTGGCCTAGTGGAAGGTGTCCCTGCCTGTGGCAGGGGGTTTGGACTGGATGGTCTTTGAAGGTTTCTTCCATCCCAAACCATTCTGTGATTCTATGATACTTCACTGTAAAACCATAACATACAGGGGGAAAAAAAAAAAGTTCTTTTACAATATCATTGTCTTGCCAGTAATCTCCAACAGACACAACAGTCCCTTTTTTTTTTTTTTCTGTAGAGTAGCTGACAATGCAGTTTTTAAGTTTGTTGCTATGAATGTGCAGTGTGAGTGTTGTAGTAAAAGTTTTGCTACCCTATTGCTGGGTCTTGTTACGACCATTAACATTATTACATGTGTTGGAGGTAGAAGGTTCATCAAGTAGCAAGATTGTTGAAAGAGAAGAAAAACAGGGGTGCAGGTAAACTTTGCTAGAATTTGAAGATGTTGTCACTCCCCACATGGTAGTTTTGTCTGTGACCAAGACTTCCATGCATCCAACACCATGGAGGAGCAGCTAGAGACTCTCCATCCATATTAATAAATCGCTGCATGAAGGTGTAGCTGAGTTGTTTGACCTTTCATTACAGGTGTTTCAGTTTTAGAGGAATGTAAAGCACATGGGATCTTAGTAGAATCACAGAATTATAGAATCAT
>NW_010242045.1:62626-93351 GCF_000690775.1 Eurypyga helias | reverse complement strand
CGGAGTTAAACCACGACACATGTGTCACCAAATCCGCAACCCGCGGTGGATGCAATGTCTGAAAATTACCAACTTAGTTCTTGTGGTAAAGCATCACCGATGAAATGCCCATCTCAGGGGAACATTCTGCCTTCATTTTCATGCTGTTATCTCCCAGAAGGTGGTTGTTACTAAAGCTAGCAGTGTGTTTGAAAGGATCCAGAGCAGACACCTAGAAAGTCCTTGGTAGCCACTGTGGTTGTTCCTGCTTTGCCACGCTGGCATACGGCTGCCAGAAAGCGCTGTGCTTCACCTCTGCCAGCATCACCTCAACCATCAGAACGGGACTTGGTTTCTTACACTGTCCTGTGTGCGTTCCTTTCCTTGATAAAGCTGCAACTCTAAAAGCTTTTTAATTCCCCTCATCGCTTTTTTCCTTTACGTGGTGAAATCCATGGTTTAATCAGGTTAGCGCTCCGTGGAGATAAACATCCCAGTGCTTCCTGCCGTGTCGCCAGGAAAAGTAAAGCACACAACCCTCAGCTTTAGAGGCTTAGGTTTCTTTCTGGGAAGTTTGGCAAAGCAATTCAGTAAAAATAAAAGGTTTTTCCATCCCTGTGGAAAAACTTCCTTTAGTCCAACATCGAGACAAATCGTCAGATCTTGTGATTTCTTTTGCCAAAACAAAAACCATTCTCAAAATGCTTCACTGAAATTATGGAAAACATTATGCATTGATAAAGTGGAAAATAGCTACCTAGGGTTTGTTTCATCTCATTACTAGATTATATTAAGAATCTTTTGCCCCTATCCAAACGACATAATGTTGACAAATTCCTGTTGCGTATTTGGACAAATCTGATGCAATCCTGCAAAACACCTCAATTGGAATGAATTGATCTTATAGAAAATAACCAGAGTGAGAAGTGTCCAACAGACACAACCTCAGGTTTTACTGTGCAAACCTGATGTGTCCTGTTTTCCCAGCAGAAAGGTGCAGGGATGACCAAGGGGGTTTCTGCTGAAAGCGACCTTTATGAACATCCTCAAACACGCACGCTGTAGCAGAAAGTTTTAATCATTTCGTCATTGTGTTTTGGCAGGATTATGCACAAGACTGTAGCAGGGCACGTGTCTAAAGGAAATTACCCGGGCAGTGAAATCACAGACTGTACTCATTCTCCAGTGCACTAATTGAAGCCTTCAGGCAAATTATTATACCTTTCCACTTAGAAAAGAGGAAAGTTTTCTTTCCCACCGAATGACCGTTAACCACATAATACTAATAGGGGAGAGTAGCCATTCAGAATGATAACTGAAGCACGTGCCACAAAGGACAGTTTGGCAATATGCAATTTTCAGAATCCAAACAGATTAGAGTCCCTCTAGTCCATCTAGTACTAGAGGGGAGCGTATCACTGCTCAGCGGTATTACGGCAAAGCTGCGTCAGGTCACATTTACTTCATCACCATGGTCAGTGGAGGACTGCTCTTCCCGGCTTTTCTGTAAGGGGTCATTTTCACATGTCCACATACACAATTTTACTATGCAAAACTGAGCGTTTATGCTCACTGTTGACAATGAACTAGTGAAAAAGTGGAGAAAAGGAAGATAGAAAAAAGTGTACAAAGGAGACAAACCTTGCCAGCCCTTTAATATGGGTGTTTGAGATAATTCTGGGCTTGCACCAGAGGTAAAAAAAGGGTTTACTGTGTTTGAAAGGGGGAAAAGGAGCCTGATGATCGGCATCCTGCACACCACAAATACCACACTTATGGATCTCCTTACCTACCCCTGGAAATGGGCACTGAAAGCCCATCCCTTTGCATGGGGGAGCTTGCTTTCATTGCACTGTTCTCACAGCTTTTGTCATGGGTGATTACGAGATCCAAAAAACCCTTCAGATTGAGTAACTCCACATCCCAACCTCCTGCATGTTCTCAACTCAGCATTTCCAGAAAAAATTCCCAGTGAGGACTATTATTTTTGGTTTGGTTTCATTACCATGATCAAAAATACCTAACCCCCCACATCCCCTGCACCAAACCTATGCTTCATGACCTGCCAAAGGATGAAGAGGCAGCATTACCATTATTAGCCCAGGCACTAAAGTATTCCTCCCTCACCTGCCTCCAGGAGACCACATTTCAATTCCTTCCCTTGCCGGAGGAGTACCTGCGCCGCTGCCTGTCTGAGCCCAGATTTCACATGTGACTACTCCTGAATTGGAACCAAGCCACAGGCTCCCAAACTTCCCCCCAACTTGAATGCTGGCTTAGGATCTGAATTTTATAGCTCAGGAAGTAAACTGAAAAAAAAAGAAGCAGCAGCAGCAGTCAGAAAAATCACATTTGTTGCATACTAAAAATCTACTCCTTTCGTTAAAAAGTGCTCCTCTCTAAACACAGAGGTTCTCAGACCATCTACATAAGAGGCTTGAGCGTGCTTAGCTCTCCAGAATATGTGTCACACCAGACCAAAAATCACAGTACTGTGATGTTACAGCCAATAGCAGCCTAACTCCCGAGACTTGCCTTTTTTGCACCAAAATAGCAGTTAAGCCTGAACAGGAAGTTCTGAAATATTCATAACAACGGAATTAGAGGTAACACTTAATCCTCATTACTCACTATTGGTATTTAGGCAGCATAATGTCTGGCTCATGAATAATCCAGAGGCAGAAGGCAAAAGAAGTTAATATATGTGAACAAGGTACTGTCATTTCAGAAAAGTGACTCTGCACTCCCTACTGGCCCCACGTAATCTTTGTGGGCAGAGGGAATGCAAACAGCTCTCCTTTTAACTGTCACTGTAAGAAAAAGTAGGGCTGGCATGAATCAGAGGAGAGCAGACAGTTGCATATTCTGCTTCCAGCTACCCGGAGCCCTATTTACAGTGTTTGAGTTGCACTGAAATTTCCCTGCTGAGTTAAGGGCAGTTTGGTGGGTGGTTCTCCATGTCCACATCACCTTGTCTGCCCAACAGCCGTAAATAAATGCTGCTCTAAGACTTCAGCCACAAATACTCCCTTTTCAAGTGCGGCTCTGTCCCCTTTTTGCTTCTCTATTTTTTTGCAAGCAGAAAGCACAGGGCAGCTGGCTGAGCCACTGGTGCACAGGTATCCTACCTCGTTCAAGCCAAAGGGAACCAGATGAGCAAAGACGTGCTCACACTGCTCATGCTCACCTAGCTGACTTTGGTTTAGGGAGTGATCAGATGAGCAGCTCTGCCTGCTGGGATCAAGGGTCAGCATCTCCTCAATACCAGCCAGAGGAATAAACTCTGCAGCTCTCACAGCAGGGACTAGAAAAGGTCACATCTCTGTGGCCTCAGTTAGTAATAACATTCATTTCAGGGACGGCACATTCCACAATCCTTGATTGCAAAGTATTTTGCAAAAAAAGTAAAAATATCACCTTTCTTCCCTCTAAAGACAGAAGAAACTGAGCTCAATATACCTGCTTCACTTCCCACTGCTGGCAAACAGCAGAGGAGATGATACAAGCCAAGCTTCCTGGGGTCTCCCAGGCACTCCATCACCAAACACTTCGCACACGTGCCAGGTACCATGTACCATCCTTTCTGTCTGTGCTGCATCTCCCCTTCGATTCTCCTACGAGGACAGCCAAGCTCAGGAACTGTCTGCCCCCGTCACACAGAATTCTATGCTCTCTTCTCTCTCTCCTGGATGAAAGCTCCTGTTTCATCCCCGTCAGGACAAGGCATCTCACTTCCATTCAACACACCAAAACACTTCAAGAATGGAGGGTGCTGCGTTTCAGTAATATCAGTGAACACCGGGATTCTGAGTAGAAGCTTTGAGTTTGCCATGAAGCCATCAGCGTGCCAGGCTGTCAGCCCACCGAGCAGCGATGGAGAGAAAGGGGGCATCCACAGCAGCTCTGTACTAAGAAAAAAGGCCTAAAAAATGGATTGCCAACTAATAAAGCCCTTCAAAGCATTGCAGGGAAAGCAGTTTTCCTCCTTATCCTTTGTAGTATAAAGATTTACCAGATAACCTGTAAACGAGAACATGTTGGGGACCATCAGGTACTTCACAGGTTCTGCAAGTCATCTCAATGATGGGGTGACCAGTGCACTAGCTGGGGATATTGCCACCACAGGCCGGGCTGTGACAAAGTTCTGTGACAGCACAGTTGCTCCGGCTGACTTCCAGCTCGCCAGGACTTGTATTCCTGGACCTGCAGCCTGCAAAAGGTCACAAAACCCATCTCCAAAGCAAAATAAATGGTGAAAGTAAACCCTCACTCTCAACTTGTGAGGTTCTTGAATGCATTAGGCAAGTTTAAAAGCAGCTCAGCTACCTGCCACACTGCAGAACAGTCTCTGTCCTAAAATGAGAGCAGGTCAATGCTCGGGTATCTCCGGAGGGTTGTGAAATGCTTTACAGATGTGGGATAGCAGGCAACGTGACAGCCCTCCAGTCTGTGCCAGCACGCTGCAAGGCAGAGGAGAATGAAGAAAAGGAGATTCACTCATCAACATGCAAGAGTGTCAAACTGCCAGAGCCCGTCCTTCCCACTGCGGGATTCTGCCCTGTGGAGCCAGAGATGTGTAACCTCAGAATAAAGCAGGATTTCCACCTCTGACATTAAAATAAAAAGAGCAAAAAGCCTGCTGCTTACTCACAGCTCCTCTGTGCCATCCCTGTCGTGTGGGCAGCAAAGCTGGTTGCAGACTGCTAACAGTAGTCGCCACTGCCATCTTCAAAATTGCCATTTGCGAGTGATTAATTAATGCTGCTTGGGGACAGACTGTAATGTTAATTAAGCTAAGGGGGGAGTTTTAGAAAGTAATACTGATGAGTGCTACAAGGCGCTAGAAGGGGCTGAACGTGGCTGTCTTTCCCCTCCAGAAACAGTAAAAACAAACAAACAAGTAAAGTATAGACCTGAACAAAATGGGCCTGCTACATTTTTAAACAGATCGCATTTGGTTAATTTCAAATAAATGCCATGCAATTTAATTTCCAGGGCTAGAGGCAAGAATAATACAGCCCTGCTGTGTTGTCTTCATCTGTCTTCTAATAAACTGATTAGAGCCCAACACGTTAAAGCCCTGTGCACCATTATCTATTATTCAGGTCCCTAAAAGATGTTAATTAACCCGCATGTTCTGAGAAGCGCCATTGTAACACATACAATAGGGAGCCACATGGCACAGTCAAAGCACGTGTTGCTTACTTGTTTTGACTTAATTACATGGGCATGACGCCAAGGTGGTTCTGGAGGAAAAAATATAGTATTGCAGAGAGTGTCCAGATGCACACATCAGTTTACAGTTCGTTATTTTACTAGGAAAAGAATAATCCACCTTTCTTACACAACAAAAACTGTAGCATAGTTAGAACTAGTTTAGTATCAGATCTGCCTGAAATAACCAAGATATGTTTGGGTTCAAAAAGCATCACTCAAAGAATTGATCCTGCCATGCAAGAAGATCTGAACAAGTGCTTTTTAGCTCGAAATACAAAACAGAAACTAAAACAATTGCAAAAGGTGACGAGTGGGGTTCTTACTCAGCTCATGGTCGCTCAGCCATTGAGAAAGACTAAGAAACCTCTTGGTCTGCTCCTGCAGCCATGGCATGTGCATGCCCAGTGCAGATGCAGGGTCTGAAGAAGGTGCGTTGCCCAAATCACCACCAAGTATACACAAAATAAAATCTTTCTGAGGTTCAGCACAAAATGTTTTGGAGCTCCACATTAAGCATACTTCTGTAGTGATGACAAAAGGCTCCTGTTAAGACTTTGAAATTATCACTCTGCAGATTGCAAGGCATGGGAGTACACAGTAACTATAAGAATTATGTTACTATCTAAACAGGGTAAAACAACATGTGTTCAGCCAAAACCACTGAGACACAGCCATTTGTGCAGAAAATTATTGTTCTTCCCAAAAACTAACCCTAAGTTTAGGATGGAAAACTTGGGGTCGAGTTTTGAAAGTTGACAAAGTTATCATCAGTAAAACCAACGCAGCACAAAGGGATCAGCTGGTAATGCTGGTTGCTCCATCTCTGGAGCGACACTGCAAGGCACAGGTTTAACATGACACCAGGCAGACCGCCTAACCCTTTGTAAAGCCTGAAGAACGTGAATGGTGTCCTTCAAACCCAACCTCAAACACACAGGTCAAGTCAATGCGCACTGGGAAGGTTTCTGAGCTGCTGGTGACTGGCTGCCCAGAGTGGGGTCTCTGGACAATGTGCTGCCCCTGTGCACACGGGTTAACCATACATTACCCATGAAACTGAGATGATGAGTATCAACAAAAAATACTTCCAGGCATTAACCGACCAGTCGGATCATTACCAGAGATAAGCAAACATCAACCCTCAATAGATCAAACAGAATGAAAGCCAGCACTTTACACATCCTAACTCACCCCTCTCTCCTGCAAACCTCTCCCTTTTTCCGTTTTTATAACATTTTCAACGAAAAACCAAACAGGCTTTTCCTACAAGTCTCCAAGGATCACGGGGCAGCTGAGGTTGCAAGAGGAGCACTGCGATCCCGGGTAGGAACGCTCCCTCCCGCTGGGACTGCACCCAGAGGGACACGGCGGGCTTGGCCGGGAGCCCACCATGCTCTGGTGTAAAGGAGTCACAAAGCCCAGCTTTTTTTTCGCTCTTCTGCAGCCCGGCACCTGGCTCCCTGCTCGCCGATAAGGGCAGGACTTCGCTCTGGGGCTGGAACCGACTGTTCCCCAAGGCCTTCATGTTCCCTGCCATAAATCTAAGCCAGCTCCATAAATCTGCTAACATAAACTGCGGGTGGGAGTTACACAAACACGCCACGTGCGACCGGAGGTTGGGAGAGAGCCTTCCTTCTTGTTCATCTCCTAGCGCTGCTGGTATCTTTTTCCAAAGGCCGTTTAAGAGGTGCTAAATCTGCTAAGCGTGCATTTCATCCAGCACAACCAACAGTCTCTGGGAGCATATTACCTTGTGGGTTATGTTTTATGGCCGTACAACACCTTTGTGATGGGGTTCCAGACATCTCTGGTGTCAGGATTTTGTACTTAAATGCATAAGGACAATTGGTTCCTTGTTCTCAGAAAGAAGTAACTTGAAAACATGATAAAATTTGTATTAGAATTTAATGTTAAATAAAAAAAAAAATTGAAAGAGTTACTTAATTCAAGCTGTCCTTAAGCCCTTGTGTGTTGGAGAAAACCAAGTATCAGGGACAAGTTATTCCATGTGTATTTATGACAGATCTCCTGTCTTTCTTCACACACATGGAAAAGCGGAGAGAAAAAAGGTAGTCTGAGGTTCCCATCCATTTATCCCGCTGAATCAAAGATTTCTCATCTCAGAGCTTTACAAATGTCAAACTCTCCCTGTGCTTCCTCTGAAGCCTCAGTAGTGCAGCCTTTACAGATGGACCACTGGACTGGAGAGATCATGGGTTTGACCCTTCCTTTTTAAAACAAAAAGAAAGAAAATAAAACCAAACCCAGAAGAATTTGATAGCTGCTGGAACATCTACTCAGCAACACAGAAAGTGCCCACCCGAGGTTTATCCTGCTGGCAGAACTGCAAACACCGAGCAGGTGCCCTGACAGTAAGGGAACACGGCTAGCCGAGCACCAGCATCACCAGGATTTTATTGTATCTTATGTCAACCCATCTGCACTTCCACCCAGCAATTTCTACTGCTGACAACGGCAGTATTTTCATGATCAACCAATATCAATGCAGATGCCATTAATATGTCTATATATCAGTGTAAGTAATAGTGGAGTGTTAAATGAATGGTCCTGTGTTCACTTCATCATGCATTAATACTGCTGAAAGTTATATAATTCAGTTCCCAGGGAACATTTTACCGTACACCATAAACTACCTCCAGAAAACAAAGCAAAGACAAAGCAAATCAGAAGATCACAAGGCTGAAAGCTCCCAGCAGCTTCTCCCCTTCTGGAGGGCTGTTATTTAATCAGCTTTTATTTCTATTATTTATCATGTGGAAGCAACTGTGCTGTTTCAGTTGCTGTAGCTTAAAATGTAATAAAATACGGTTGTGACACAACAATACCTGGATCCTCCAGCCAAGCCTTGCATTTCAGTGTCAGGATGTACAAAATATTAATCATCTGATGCAGCTGCTGCCGCCTTTGTGAACAGAGCATATATTTCACTGCACCCTGGCACATCTCTTCTCCTGAGGGCTTTTATTAAAAAGGGCCTGCGAGTTACTGAACTATAAGGTTTGCAAGCCAGAAATCTGACCCAATATCCAGGTTCATAATGCTCTTGGAAAATATTTAAAGCAACGAGCAGACCCAGACCTCTAAATCACAGCAAAATAACACCTGACACACCATTATACAACAAATCTTTTTTTAAGAAGAGGCGGCTGATAAAGCTTAGCTCCTGGCATCCTTATTTGCAATGTTTTGTAACCAAGGAGGCCAGGTTCCTACTTACGGATTAGGTCAACATAGTCAGAAAATGCTTGGGCTGACAAACCCCTTCTTAGGCTTTGTCTTTAGGTTACGACTATTGCAAGACTGTCATTAAGGAGAAAATTGCAACTGCTCAGTAATAACACATGCTTTGTTTGGATGGGAATGCTGAAGGGAACCCTCCTCCTCTGCTGATGCTGACCACGCATCCGGGATGCTGCGGCTGGACCAAGGCTCTGCTGCAGAGCAAGGCTGGTCCTACAGCAGTAGGACCCCAGCAGAGGTGAGGCTCTAGCTCCTTGGAGATCCCCAGCTTTCAGACCAAGATCATCTGTTCACCCAAGACCTTAAGAAAAGGGAACACAGAAATACATTTCTAACAACTGCAGCAGACCTGATGAGAACTGGGTCATTAAAGAACAACTATTTCAGCCATTATATCTAATTACAAAAAGGAATCAGTCTCTAAAAATAAAGCTTCAAGTGCCTGAACTGTATTAAAGGCAGAAAATTAACAATCAAATAGAACAGGCCATCTTCCCTGTCACGTTGAGCCCGGGTCTCCCGCTGAGACGTATCATTCAAGTGTATCACTCACACGGCAGCCCCCGCAAAGGACAACAGCCACAGCTCCTGACTGATGATACATACAGTAACCTCTTTCTCAGAACTTTTGAACACAAAGACCACCACAGCACTTCTGTACTTTTTACTGCTGAAGGAAACCTGTCTGCGCTGCATTCACAGATACAGCTGACCCACGAATTGGCCAAATATGTTATCCCTCTCCAGCTCAGATGCATTCCTCCTATTTACACACATAAGCAAGGCACCTAATTTATAGCTAGCCCATCCCCCAAGGACAGAGAAACAGGCTCAGAGACAATTCAATCCACCCGGGACACAAACCATTCTCTGGCAATGCCTGCCTCTTTCCCCAGGCTCCACAGTCAGCCTTGAATCTCCGAAAAAAGTGCCAGGCATTGGGACTGTCCCTCCAAATAAGGATGTTTCAAGGCCACCCGTCATCCCAACTTTAGCTGGGACCTCCAAGCCAAGCTTACTGGCGGGAGTTGGGAGCAAAACGCCTTTGGAACAAGAGGGTGGGAAAGAGGATGTAAGATTGCACAGCCAGCGATGGGCAGAGCCTCAGAGCTTGTTTGATGTATGTAAACATGCCAAAGATCAGACGTATCTTTGAAGCTCTTGGAATTGAAAGCCGGAGTGGAGTCTCACAAAAATAATCTTGTTCATGGTACATCTTGTTCTTCCTATTTCTGAATGTGATGGGAACACTGCAAGAACAGCCTCTGCCATCACACAGTAGCATATTGTATTCCCAGGCCGTGCAGCAACAGAAAAGCAGAAGCGAATGGAGCAAAAAAACCTGGCATTATCACCCTCAAAAAGACAATGTGTTAAGGAAAAAAAAGGTCCAAATTGCCTAATATGCCATTTGAAAGTTTTTCATGCCCATTTTATCATCAGAGGACTTCTCTTGAGGATGACTTCACAGAGAGGACCTAAAAGCTAAATCAGATACGAAAAATTCATTCACGTTGGGATGAATATCCTGCCTCTCCTTTTCTTCTCCAGAAGAGTGTGGAAGCAATTTATCTGTGCAAACCCAAGAGAAAGGACAGGGAGAGATCCAGCCCAGCTGCAATGAAGTAA
The DNA here is from genome assembly GCF_000690775.1 of Eurypyga helias. Taxonomy (NCBI): domain Eukaryota; kingdom Metazoa; phylum Chordata; class Aves; order Eurypygiformes; family Eurypygidae; genus Eurypyga; species Eurypyga helias. Next base: position 83,265 of record NW_010242045.1, on the reverse strand, counting down.
GAGCATCAAAGACAAAAGGAGCATCAAACCAGCATCCAACCACTGATGGCGCAGTTCTTGCCCAAATCTTGAGTGTTTTGAAAGTGAAAAGCTGTGTCTGCTGTCTCCTTCCCCCCTCCCCCTGCCCTTCTCAATCTTTCCTTGACTACTATTTCTTCCTCATTAAAAAGAGTACAGCTATTAAAAATAGACAGAGATGATAGCACCATTGGGGGATTCATGTAAGGCCAAAAGGGATCGTTATGAACATACACCAGCCAGCCTGCTCAAACACCGAGAACTTCACCTAGCAATGCCTACCACACCCCAGAGCATCTGGGTGAGATAAGGCTGGACCAAAAGATTTCCCATGACAGAATTGTTCAGTCAATTGTTTCAACGGTTAATTAACCTCAGTATAACAAAAATGCATTCCTTATTTTCTATACAAACATGTCCAGCTTCAGCTTCCCTCTGTGGGACCTCGTTTGGCCATCTCCCACTCAGCCAAAACACTATTGGGTATTTGTCCTGTAGAGATAATTTGCTGGTTGCTTGTATACCAGAGTAGTAGGCGATGTAGAATATGGGATTTAAAGAGGCAGGAGAGGGGGCAAGGCAGACACACACACACCTACTGAGCCGGAATACCCAGATGTAAAAGCCAACGTTTGCCAGCCTTCCCTGCCCTTGTCCCAAGCTGCTGGCCAGGCGTGTAGCACCAGGGGAGAGGTGCCTGCAATCAGCTTCAATATAAACAATGCTCCAGCTCAAGTTTCTTTATGGGGATTAATAGCACTTCATAAAATCTGTTAAGTAACTTCAGGAGCCTTTGTGCTGCTGCTTTCATGCTTGCTCTCCGGAGGGAGTGGGAGGCCCCGTCTCTGAGGCTGGAAGATGTGGATGCTCTGAAGCATGGCTAAGCTGTTTGCTCATGCCATCAGATACAGGGCTAAAAGAAGCATCCGCTTCCTGTGTAGGCATTGCCCTCCCCTGGGTCATGACAGATTGAGACAGGGCAAGCCAGCTCACAGCATCAGTTTGGGTGTTTTCTACTGTGCTCTGCCCATTCCTAACTGCTGAAATGAGACAAGTTGCTTCAGCTCTCCGTGCCTCAGTTTCCCCCACTGTTAAACCAAGGTGAAGATCTAAGTGATGAACTACCTCAAACATGGGTATTACCACCAGTAAAGTGAGAAAAAGGGTCTACTTGAGCCCAACATTTGCTCCTTCAAAATGATCAAAACTATGCATGGAAGAATGGTCAAAATTCCCTTGAACGGTCTCGCTCGTCATCCACGCCCTTCCCAGCCATGCTCTGCTCTCCTAGGTCTCAAGGCCAGGATGTTACCTGGGCATTTAAGAGCATGTGGTTGAAAAGCCCTGGCCACAACAGATCAATCCCTGAGGTCAGAGTGTGAGTGTGCTAATGTACTCTTAGGAAAGATGGTGAGGATGAACCAGATAAAGACTTAAAGTGAGAAGAATCAGCTGCAGAAACCCCTGAAGCAGAGATGTCCAGGCAGATCCACAGTTTCTGACTGTAGCTTTTTCAGCTTGTTGTTCAGGTTCTGTTGGAATCATCTTCTGCCTCCTTCAGAAGATCAACTTACATCCTCCTCCCTCACTTTTAGCCAAACTCATTCTTCTCCACCTCCTTCTCACACACACCATTCACCTGCCTGTACATCACACCCCTCCCTGCTCTGGGTTTATCACGTCTATTCAGATGCCAACTCTGCAAAGATGCTCATTACGTCACACCTGCAAAGACTTTGTCAGCCAGACTTTCAAAAGATTACAAGTGGGATTAAATAGCATCTAGTAGATACCGAGTTGTGAGAATCAGCAAGTTTTTCACACAGGGCCATTTAGGGTAATTACTAATCACACATTCATTGCAGATGCAACCTTTTCTGACCCAATTCTCAATAGGCAACATCTGTCTGCCTGCAAAAACGTGCATCATTGTGCTACAATGCTTATATATGTAAAAAGGAGCTATTATGTACAAAAAAGCTCCCCTTTTCCTCAGAAATCTTTCTACAGCTTGGGTAGGTTTTGCCACGCTCTCGCACTGCTGTCCTTCCCGTACTGACAGCCAAGGGACTTGTATCACTTGCCATCGCAGCTCTTCGTGTCCATGGGGCTGTTCCCATGCTTCACTGCTTGCTGAAAGCTTGTCCTTGCAGTCTGTGGGGTGCTCTCTCCTGGTCCTAAAAGCAGGAGTGTCAGGGCTGTTGCTGGGGCTCAAAGCTCTTGAGGGTGGGGAAGAAGCAGGGAAGGGTTGTCTAGCATCCCATCCTTTCAAAGTCTGACTACCTGCTAACCTAAATTTGCTCACTGCTCACAGGTTAGCCACCTCCTCTGAAAGCGGACGTTGAAAGGAGGAAACTAATATATAATCATTATGTCACTAGTTAACCCAGAGCAATTACCTCAAGGTTCATGTTCCATAATAGGCAACAAGCTTTTAGCAAAGTGACATTGTACAGAAGGCTCCTGTAGATCACAGCTGAGAACACGGCTGAGAGCTAGGAAGCACTCCTGGTTAAAAATAGGACAGTACATGGAAGAGGTAGGATTTGTAACTTCTAAAAATAGTCTTCCCTAAAAGGATGTTTTCTACCTTGCTCACATGCCACATGTACATCTGGCCTCTTGACTACTACCAGCAGCTATATCAGGATTTTTGGCTGGTCCTAACTTATTTCAGAAACATCTAATCCTAACTCACAAATTAAAAAAATTAGTATTTACCATAATGACTCATTCTGAGAACTACATTCAGAAATGCTCCCTTCCCCCTACCAGGAGACACATTCCAGGACCATGTGAGCAAGAAAACACACTGGCAGTCTCCAAATAACACTGGCTCCACTTATTTAACAATTTTGGCAAACCTCTCTTTCCTGATTCAGTGTTTCGGATTTGCAACAACAGAAGTGAGAGATTACAGAGCAGGCTCGCGTGGAGGCTGAAATAAATGTAGGTCGACCAAACTGAATTTCCCATGAAGTGTAGGAGAGCAGTGTTGTCATACCATAATGGTCTCCAGCTGTTATGCCACCAAAATACACAGCTAACATTTACAATACATGCATATAGTGCTTAAAAGCATGTACAAAGCTGGCTCGTCTGACAGGAGGTCTATAGGGCAGAGTCGCTAACACAGGACTGAGTATTTATAGAAGGCAGAGAGAGCGATCACTTGGGGACACTGTTTTCATGGGTCTGTTCCTGCTACGTTAGTACCTCAACTAAATCATATTGGGACAAGAAGGATTAAATTAAATGATTCTCCAAATTCCTGCCGCCTTCTATTGCTTGGTCAGCATCCCTGCTAAACTCACTGTTAATGCATAGCATCAAAGTTGCTATTCCACAGGGCCAAGGAAAGCCCAAACTGTATTGCTGGGCAGAAAGAAAGGGGAGGCAACGTGATCTAGCAGATGCAGCATAGGACTAGCAACGGCACTGCTGTTCCCAGCCCTGCCACTGGCCTATGGTGCATCCCTGTGCAAGGAAATCTGCCTTTTTGTGCTCTGATTTCCTCATATCCAAAAACCAGACTTCTCTGTTGAGATCTTTACAATTCATGCATGTTCAAGAATGAGATTGGTTTCTGCTAAAATGCGAGTAAAACGGCCTCGGGATCAATAAAGACCCAGGGACCACCTGAGCAAAACGCCTAAGTTAGTGAATTCCTCCCGTTTTCCATTTGTCCAGAACAACCAAGAAGCCATGAATCTGGCAGGTTGCCACAGGACTGACAGCAGCTGGTTAAAATTACAGGTTTAGTTTTTTCCTTGATTTGGGCATAACGAGGGAAGAGCACTGAATGTATCGATCTATTTTTAAGCCAATGCAGTAAGCAGCACCATCTGACAAAAGCGCTGGGCATTACAGACTTTGAAAAGGAAAAGATGCCTCAGTTTGGATGTCGAAAGGATATTGCCTTTTTCCCATCGGACTCCACAGCACCGAGTGGAAAACTGGTGTGATTCCACAAAACACAAGGCAGAAAGGCAAAAGTCAAGGTAACCAGAATTAGGTGTCTTTCAAAACATGAGTCTAAAGACTCTTCTCATAGGTACTTTGATTTAGCCTTTGGCAGAATAGGAAGCAAAGAGACATATAAGCATTTCTTTCTCTTCTACATCCCGGGCTGGCTGTACTTATAGTGTCACACAAACTGTTGACAGGTTGGTTCAAATGTCGTAGTAGAAACACCTGAAAAAAAGCCTCAATTTTCTCAACAGGCTCCTTCAAGCGATACCCAATGATAAACTACGTGCAGTATGATACAGTTGCTGTGTAACCAGGACTGAAGGTTTGCACTCCGGGTAGACAAGAGATGCATTTGCACTATCTGTACGTCCCACATGGGCCCTGGAAGGCAGCTCAGGAAAAGTTCATTTTATACAACTTGCCTTGGGGCTTTTCTTTTCAGCTTTAACATTTTACAGGATGGAATGGCCTGGGAGCAATCTGAGACACATCCAGTCACAACCAAGTGCAGGTAAACGGACTCTCCTTGCATCACAGGATTGCGCTTCCCAGCATTTAATGCCAGACCAGATCCTTGTATCAGCTAATGTCAGTTTGCTTTGCAGAGTCAATAGCTTCATCCATGCTTTCATCCAGTTACCCCCCACCAAAACACGCCAATCACTTGTGCTTAGCTACCATCTCTCAGAAAGGTGTTTAGTCTTGCAGACTTCAAAAGATGAAGAAGTTTGTCCACAGGTTAATCGCAGAGCCCTGGAAAGAAAAGCACTGGCAAAACTGACATATGATGGGCAGCTTTCCTGCCATGTAACGCCCTGGTTCACTGGTTACCGATTTCTAGCAACTGGTGTTAAAACTTTGTCCGAGAGTTGAAAGGTTATTCAGAAACACCGAATGGTGGAGATCCGAGGAAGATGTCTGCAAACGAGCCTGCTCATGGCATTATGCTGGAAAAAAGCAGAGCTATCAATGTGACACTACTGGGGGTGGTGAAATTCAGCAATTCTTCTATCCTACATAAAAAACCTAAAAGAATTGGAGGTGGCTGAAGGAAAGAATTGCTTGTTCCTGGGATACAGGTATAACTGAGGCTCCATGTTTGTATTTCAAGGTGGAAAAGACAGAGCAGGAGAGCATGTTGTACTGGATTCACAGAGTGGAAGGGGTTGGAAGGGACCTCTAGAGATCATCTAGTCCAACCTCCCTGCCAGAGCAGGATCCCCTAGGGTAAATCACACAGGAACAAGTCCAGGGGCTTTGGAAAGTCTCCAGGGAAGGAGACTCCACAACCTCTCTGGGCAGCTTGTTCCAGGGCTCTGTCACCCTCACAGTGAAGAAGTGTTCCCTCATGTTCAGGTTGAACCTTCTGTTTTTTGGTTGAACTTTTCTGGTTTTTTTTATGGATCTCTACGCAGAAACACCTATTGCATCCCATCAGATCCACCACTGAAATACAAGTGATCACGAGGCACTGACCTCCAGTAAAGTGTAAAAAGCAGCAAGAAGTTTACTTACAGCAACAGGCTAGTGTTTGGGCAAGCAGCTCTGGTGCCACGTAAATCCGTTGCCTCCCTATACGTGCAAAGGCAGTGGAAGACAGGAATTTATTAAAAGATACAGTGACATGCCTTTGATGCATCAAAAGCTACTCTGTCTGCCTCTGCATCACAATCGCAAAGGAAACTCTTCTGAAGTTTATTTCTTCTCTAATTTGCATCTTGTTTTCTTGCTCTTCTTTTGTAACTTATGCTTTGAAAGCACATTTCCCTGCCAGCAGCAAAGAAGAGCCCGGGAGGTGAGAAACCGTCCTCCCAACCATTGCGAGGAGTTCTCGCTCACTGCCTACATACCTTCTAACGCTGGGCTGACCTGACCCAGAGCCCACCCACTACCCACCTGAAAGGGCTCTGGAGAGACCTCCACTCCCTATGTTGCACCCCAACACTTGTAAATCAATTGTCCTTCATCAGAAGGAAAAAAACTATAGATGCTTACTGCTGATTCACAGCCCCCCATCACAATGAATGCATGCTCCTGTGCTTTCCTGAGCCTCCGTTCTCAGAGTATGGTTGGCTTAAAGCAAACTTTGCAGCTGGCTGCAATTGCAGAGCTTCATCAGCCACTAAGTTTAACTATGTGGCCATGATGGAGCATATTTTCTTGGGCCACAGTGTCTGCATTTGGTGGGAAAGAACAACACTACATGTAATAGTCAAGACATTTGCCGTATAGGGGCAGCTAAGAGTCTAAGGTAGAAGAGTTTTGCATTTATCTAGCATCCTATTTACACAGTATAATGGAAGCACATTATAAATTCCAACACCTCTCTAAGCCAGAATTTGTTTCCACTTTTACTCTTTCCAAGGGACCATGTTGCAGCCCTGAGCATATTAGGGTAGTCCCACTCTACACCCATACCTTGTAGGGTTCTATGACTCTGGCCTCCTAGGATGTGGTTTAAAACATATTTATTGTTTTGTGAAGGGCTTTTAAATACAACAGCACCTCATGCTGTCAAATTCCAGGGGAAAAAATGTACCAGACGGGCATTATTTCTCTATGTCCTTACTAGTGCAGGCCTCTTTTTGAACCTAAAACTCATTTTTAGAGAAAGTCTATTAAAACATCCAGAAAATCATGACAAAAAGATACTTTAGTTATGCGTTCAGACCACTGTCTGCAAGGCCAGTTTTGCCCTGTGGGAGTTATTATTCTCACCTTCACACTTCTCCGTCAAGGAGCAACACATAGGCTGGACAGAGCTGCACCCACACCTCTAAGTTCTGTGGGTGACTCTAGAACTCAGCAAAACTGACAGCTCCAAAATTATGCAAAGTTTTTGCATAGGAAAGGCAGATCTAACAAGTTCCTGGCATCCTAGCAACGGCTCTATGGCTACAGCCTATATATCTAACCCTAAATGCAGAAGGAAGGGGAAAAAAAAAAGTTTTCAAAGTCAAAATGTTGTTTAATTTTCTCATGAATAATGCAATAGCAGCAGTATGAAATCTTGCCTTCTGCCCTAATCATGGTTTCTCAGTAATCAGAATTCTAGTGGTGTCTTTCCATCTCTCTCCGACTCTCATAGGTAGATCCTTGACAATTCAGTAAACTAAACTGAAATGAAGGCTCAACAGAGCACAAAATTTGAGGCTAGTTGCAGCCTTTGAACCAGACCATTATGATATTTTGGGTCAGTGAGTAGGAAAACAAGTTGGGATAGAGAAATGTCAAAGTGTAAAACTGTCAGAAAAAAAAAGATGTCAGAAACAATATACTTTCATTTCACCCTGAAGATGACTCTGTTTGTGATACAATACAAAAATCATTTTACACACCAGAGATCCATAAAGTCCTTTCAGATGGAATGGCAGCAACTGATATCTCGCTCTGGAGTGAGTGCGGTGAGCTTCATCACTCTTGATCTCATGTTTCAAGAGTTGACTTTGACCATGAAATTTTATTGGTAACAGAAATTTTTCAATATAGCTAAGCTGATGGTTTTGTAGCACTAAGAAATGGAGACACATTTATTTTGATCATTTTATCTCCTCAGAGAAAAGGCTAAGAATTTAGAAAAAAAGATGTAAACTTCATATCACAGATCTACATGGGTAAGTTGAAAGTTACGGTATTTTCTTGGATAGGTGTGGTGGCTTAACCCCAGCCAGCAACTCGGCACCACACAGCCACTCACTTACTCTCCCCACGGTGGGATGGGAGAGAAAATCAGACGACTAAAAGTGAGAAAAATCATGGGTTGAGATAAAGGCAGATAATAGGTAAAGAAAAAGCCACATGAGCAATCAGAGCAAAACAAGGACTTAATTCCCCACTTCCTATTGGCAGGCGGGTGTTCAGCCATACCCAGGAAAGCAGAGCTCTATCACCGCTCTGGAGTGAGTGCGGTGAGCTTCATCACTCTTGATCTCATGTTTCAAGAGTTGACTTTGACCATGAAATTTTATTGGTAACAGAAATTTTTCAATATAGCTAAGCTGATGGTTTTGTAGCACTAAGAAATGGAGACACATTTATTTTGATCATTTTATCTCCTCAGAGAAAAGGCTAAGAATTTAGAAAAAAAGATGTAAACTTCATATCACAGATCTACATGGGTAAGTTGAAAGTTACGGTATTTTCTTGGATAGGTGTGGTGGCTTAACCCCAGCCAGCAACTCGGCACCACACAGCCACTCACTTACTCTCCCCACGGTGGGATGGGAGAGAAAATCAGACGACTAAAAGTGAGAAAAATCATGGGTTGAGATAAAGGCAGATAATAGGTAAAGAAAAAGCCACATGAGCAATCAGAGCAAAACAAGGACTTAATTCCCCACTTCCTATTGGCAGGCGGGTGTTCAGCCATACCCAGGAAAGCAGAGCTCTATCACACATAACAGTTACTGGGGAAGACAAAACACCATCGCTCTGAACGTCCCCGCTTTCTTCAAGGTATGGAATGTCATTTTGGTCAGTTGGGGTAGGCTGTTGCAGCTGCGTCCCCTCCCAACTTGTGCACCCCCAGCAGCCCACTCACTGGTGGGGTGGTGTGAGCAGCAGAAAAGGCCTTGACTCTGTGTAACCACTGCTCAGCAATAACAAAACCTTCTCTATTATTAACACTGTTTTCAGCACAATTCCAAAATGCAGCCCCATACCAGCTTCTATGAAGAAAATTCCCATTATCCCAGCCAAAACCAGCACACTAGGAAACGCACAAGTTCAGTTAAGTTACTGATCATTTGAAAAGCCCGACAGACAACCTTGCAACACTATCTTTTATTGTTTTCTTTTCTTTAAGCAAACTGCGACATAGAACCTATAATGTCATCACTAGAAATAGCCTTATGAAAAGGCAAAGACGCTTGCTAAATCCACTTAGGATAAATTTGCACTCATATTGAAATCAGTGACAAGAGATAGAAGCATCTGAAGGAATTCACAAGCAATCCTGTAATTCTTAACTGAGTTGCACCCTCAAATAACTTGGCTGAAGTTTTTCCAATTAGTCAGCGCGGAGATTCAACAATTAACTTGAGCCAGTGTGAAGTATCTGGTGTAACCTCACTGTAAAAGTGCAAATAATTTTTAAGTGGAGCAAGAGGAAGTCCCTCGACAAACATTTCTGTGTATATATATAATATGGAGGGGAAGAGAGACATTGAAGGCTTTAAATGCCTCAGAAAATCACAAAAGATGGAAGGTTTCAGATTTCACCTAAGAACCAGATCATCAGTAACCACAAACGATCATTACCATCCTATGGCTGTTAACGGATTTATGTAAAAATGCATATGAAGGTCTCCTGCCATAGCCCACTGTGCCACCCCCCCAGTGGCTTTAACTGAGGACTTTGCTGAAAGCACAGTGTCAATGCCAAAAAATCTGAAGAGATGAAGTTTGAGTTTGCTCTGGGATGGTCAGTGAAGGATCACGTAGAGGAACATCAGCAGCTGCAGATGAGGAGCCCTCCCCACCGCCCCAGCTCTCTAGATGGAGAATGATGTTCCTTCAGGACAGACGATCTGGCACTCATGAGCATTAAACTGATTTCAAATACTTTAAAATTATAGTTTTAAATTAACATCCACTTTCTTCTGTACGTTAACTATCGAATTGAGTAATCCCCTTCCTCAGCTCCCGGAGGAAAGCTAGGGCGAATGCATTTTGTCAATCACAACCTACCCGTCCGCAGCCCAGGCTTCCCAAGGGGTACCTTAGCACAGGAGCCATTAAAACAAGACTGATGGGCCATCAGCATACACCCTGCTGGAAACCACCTTGCAGTCAACCCTGAGAGGACAGGGTTGTAATAAATATTTCCAAACTTATTTCTCTGGTTCCACTTGATGTACTTTTGTTAAAAAGATAAAGGATACAATAAAAGCAGAGTTAAAATAGCCACTTGAAGAAAATGCTTAGCTTGATCCACCCAGGTCAAGGATCCTGGAATGCAAATACAACGCAATAGAAGGCTATAAAATAATGGACTTGATTGTTTCAAGTGGTTTTTTCTCCAGGAGAACTGCCTTTATATAAGCCACAGTGCCTTCAGAAATACAGTGCCCTCAATTAGCAGTAGTCTTTTAAGTGAATCTGTTGAATTCAATCTAGGATCTCGAAGTCTGCTCTTTTCTCATGCTTGTTCCCTAATCAGATAGATATTCAGAAGGATAAAACAGCAGAGACAATTGTCAAGTGTTTTCATCAGCTGAAATGTGTCTCAGATGCCTTGTAGATGACCCCCACCCCACCTGTGATCACACAGCCCATCGTCCCTTCTCACACAGATCATTGTGTCAACCAAAGTAATCCCTTCCCAAGAAAAGTAATGCCAGGTATGTGTCTGGGAGTGTATTTTAGGGCACTTAAAAACGACTAAGAAAAGGAAGCCCAAACACCAAATAATCAACCAGGCATGAGTCAGCTGCTTCTTGCAGGTATCTCACAGGGAACAATTTGGCCTATTCTAGTATTTATTGTATTACCGTATTCCCAAAGAGCTTAAATGGAAGAAAATACCTTTTCCCTGCAGTTAATTGTCAAGTTATGGAACTCACTGCCACGTGATGAGAGCCAAATGTTTTGATGGATTCAGAAAGCAACTGGACAAAATAAGAAGCCTTTTGCACATAAGTAACATAAGTGGGTGTGTGCAGACAGGAGAGAGCAGGGTTTCACTTAACCTACCATGAGACGGGACAATGGGCAATGCAATGAGATGTTAACGTCACACCAAAGCGCCAGCATTCAAAATCCCAAATTCATACAGCCCTGGTCACTGTATGAATTTGAAGAGAGAGAGACTCAACTTCTGTGACCCAAGTGTATTCTGCTGTTTTGTATTTTGCTCAACATTTGGCCCATGATTTTTCCCCATGGAGAGGTCCTCATACAGCCATAGAAACATGACAACAGAGGCAAGAGCTCCTATGGGAGCTCTTTGGGCTCCTCCTGGTGCCCAAGATTGTGTTGATGGCACTGAGTCACAGGTTTGTTGCTACCAATTCTGACTGGCATTATAGAACCCCAGGAAACCTCCCAACAGCTTTTGGGAATAAAAAAGCATTACTAATTTTGCATAAATGTATATATGGTGAGACACAGAGGTACCAAGATATTGAACTACAGGGTCACAAACAAGAGACAGTAGAAGAACAACAACCTGGATCCCAGTCCAAAGATCCTCAATCCAGTAATTCAGGCATATCAGCATGAAAGCTCAAAGTGGATTCTGGCTGCAGCCACTGTGGTTAGAAGCTCTTTTCTTTTACATTCTCCTCTAATCAAATGTTTTACTTTGTAGAGACAAATTACTTTCCTAGCTTTTATTTACTCGGGGACTGCTGTGACACAGCAATCAGCTCCAACACTCTTCCATCAGGTTTAAAATGCTGATGGCCAAATAACATGAGAGGTGATTCATCTTTCAAATACATCAAGCTGTTTGCAACGCCTGACTGCTTTTCACACACCAAAGAATGGCTGGCTTAGGGGTCTGACATTCAGAAAAAATAGGATTCCTCCAAATGACATTTACAGTACATTCACATATGTCCCACACCGGTATATGTAGGCTCTTCTCTTCTCGAGTTTCAATGAACAGGAGAGAGTATGGAAGTCAGTCATCAATAAGCAGCATCTCTACAAAATCCCCAGCTACCACATGCTCAAGATGGTGGAGCAGCCTCTTTTTGCTCCAAGCCATGGTCAAACTGTAGTCTGACACCATGATCAATAGCATTATGGGTTGAAAACATCCAGGCTAAGAGCTGGCCAAAATTTTCCCAAACCTTATTTAATTAAGAAGCACTTTTTCTAGAAAAAGATAAAAAATAATTCCAGGAATATTTTTTTCCAATAAAAACTGATTTAAGAGAGAGAAAAATTAATTATGAGGAGATTTGAAAGAGAAAGAGTGATTGCCAAAAATTGCTTTGGTGCCAGAAAGGAAACTTGATCCATCCCTTTTCTACTATCACAGTGGAAGCACGATCAATTCCTGGGAGGCATCAGCCCAACACATAGGCTGCTCATAACGACTACTACACCCCCCCAAACCCAAAGTCCCCCTCTTCTGTCCCAAGTGCTCCTTCCACAACAGGAGGACAAAGATGTGGATAGGTATCTCTGGTCCAGCTGTTCAATGAACAAAGAAATCAGGGCAGATAATTAGCACTCACAACAGGCAAAAATTTAACTTTTCTTTGGAGATACAGAAAAGACAGCCTAAATCTCCATCTCAAAATGAAGCAACTGTAGGGGTTGAGGTTGGAATTCCTAAGGATGCAAGTCAGAGAGCCAACGGCTTAGCATGCCCTCTTAAACTTCCAAAAGGGGCAGGGTGGGGGGTGGAGGGGAAGAGTAGAGTCCAGCACTTATTTTTTTCTTTCTTAGAAGTCAGTACAGACCATACGTGCTCCCACTTTCTGGACCCAAGACAGCCACTTGACACCAAAGTACTGCACCTAATTAGTGTGGTAGATTGATTTCTTCAAGAGGCCAAATTAATGCAAAGCATTAGCGTTATCCAGCTTGTATCAGCATCTTACAGTTCACAGAGCAGGTGACACCAGGCTGGGAACACTGTGAAGGTACAGGGAAAACGTCCATCCCTAATGCTGGTTGGCTGGTCCAGCACACAGCCAGCATGTAAGGAAGCACTGGGCGACTCTCTGCTCGAGCAGGAAACTTCACTCAGCCCCTGATGTCTACAAACCTTGAGTGCAACTTGCTAACATGTCTTTTCATTAACCAGTTGCTCTTTGCCCAGTAAATCCCATGCCTTACATCACACTTCAAAATCTTGCCCAGAAAGGACTTCTTTTCCTTCTCCCATTCATACACAGACAATACCTTCCTCTGCCTCTCAGCATTATTATAGGCAACATTGGTGTCCCGTGTTTTGTTCACATAAGGAGTGCTTTTTGCAGGCAAGAGAACTGGCTAAATTTATCTGCCAAACCTTCACAATGGCAGTAACACGGATTACAATTAAGGGTCCTTTTGCAGGTCACGAAGTCTTTTCAAATCACAAGTACAGGAACAACGCCTCAGGACCTCTCTACATAGGGAAAAATAGCCCTGGAGACCGGACTACTGTAACAGACTGAAGAGCTATGGCTTCAAACACGAGGCAGAATTTCACTTTTTTCCTTTGTAAAGCCAAAAGTGGGAGCAAAACACATAAAAAGGAGGTAAGGCAGTAAAACGAGGCTCTCATCCCCACTCAAGTTTGTAGGCATGGCTCCAGTATGCTTCAACTTCACTGTATGAGACTAAGACTTTTCATGGTATTTTGGCTGCTGCAGCCCCAGTTGAAGCACAAACACACCCCCAAAGCTGTAGAAACAAAGAATAATGAAAATAAAATATAATTTTTAAATGCTGAAAAAATCAACTTGAATATGGTACACATGTTTAATTAAAACTGTGACAAATGTACCAGTAAATTTATTACAGCCTCTTCAGAGATGGACAGGTTCAGGGCACCACCAAATGTTAAATTATGACCACAAACCATCAAAACCGCAGGCTGCTAAACACACACCCAGCAAGCCAAGTTCATGTTTAAGAGCAAAGCCTTAGTGACAGAACTATAAATTAAATAGGGGGGAAATAACCTAGATTTCCAAGAACATCAACAGAAACGTACGCTAACACTGAGTGTTTTACAGTAAACGACACCGCAAGCGACGCAGCACTGAGGCATTTTGCTCCCACCTCAGAGCCCAGGGCAGCTGGGTGGTGTGATTTTGTAGCTAGCAGAGCATCAGAAGTAACAGATAGTGCAGGCACCAGCTTGGTCCTTTGGAGGAAAGGACTTGGTACCTTATATTCCAAGAACCCATTCCAGGGAAAGCAAGGAAAGCACTAGGGGTATCAAAAGCCTGATTTACTGATAAATTGGTAATTTTTTTCCCCATGTTGTCTTTAAGGGAGAAGAAAAGAGAAGAAAAATAGGAACAAATAAAATACATTTTCACACCGGGACTCATTTGCTCAGGCAAGTATCTTCCCAGACACCCCGTTAACAAAAGCAAGATCAGCCAAGCAGCGATCGCCAACTCCTTAGGTGCACTGAATTGTCTGAGAAGGTATGGCAGGGGAGGGGAATAAACACCACTTAGAGATGGAAAGGGAAAAAGCATTAATGGTTTCACACCACAGAAACAATGATGAAGGAAACATCTACAAATTAAAGCTGGGGTGAAGGTCGCCAGGGTTTATAACCCCCATGTTTCCCCCACACTTCTCCTCACTGCTAAACAGGCATTTACAACCCCCACGCATGGCTTTGTTCTAAGACACTCCTTAGTTTTCTCTTCTTGGAGTTCCTTTTGACAGGTTTGCTCAAGGGCATGTTGGAGCAGCACCTCACAGGTATCTGTTGCTCTGGCTCCCTTTTCAAGCTTGCCAAGAGACATCAACTGGATTGCTTGGCAAATGCAGATGGGAGGGTGCAACCCATGGGCATAACCCACATGGCATCCCTGTTATAGGCTGTTTTTATTATTTTTACCTATGTGCAAGCTCCAGTCCCTGCCTTTCTATAATACCATGGTATGATAACACCTGGCCACTTCTGCTAATGCTCTGTTCTTTAGCAAAATGAGAACAGAAGCTTACCCGCAGGGATCATAAGCTAGAAGGCTCTCATCTCCTGGAAATGGTGCACACCAAGTCATGATGGCAAGGTCACCCAACAACTGTTTACAGAGCAGTGACAGAAAAACGCAAGTTCAGCCTTCCCCATAACATCATATGCAGAAACATCTCTCAGATGCCAACCACCCAGCTCTCAGCCTGACAACACTGTCATAGCTTTGGCTTCTGCTAACAAGATGCCTGCAGCTAGGGAAATTCTTCACAGAAGAGGCAGTTCCCTTCACGTGAGACTGAGAGGTGGGTGCCACCGTCACTGCCCAGCGCAGATGCCACCTTCCAGAAACAGTCTGAGGATGCTGTGGTGACTTCCACTCTCAGACGTAAAGACCAAATTAAAACTGGCTTCTGGAGGCAGCTCCTGGATTACGCTCTCAAAGCAGTTCGGCATCTGTCCATGGGATTGGGAGTGTACTCAGTGCCAGGAGCAGAATGAAGAACAACCACCACGATGAGCCTCAATGAGAAGCGAGACAGACGGACAGAAAGGCTGCAGACAAGCCTGCGGAGCGCAGTAGCAGAGACTGATGGAGCACCAGATGGTTACACAGCAAAGTTTTGCCCTCCTTTGTGGATAACAGCATTGCCCTTTAAGCAGCTCCACTCTCAGTGTAAAATCCGTTCTCGTTCAGGGTCTCGTTGATTATCATCTGCTCTCTGGGCCTCCTGCACTGCTGCAATGTAATGATGCACAAGTCCCAGCTGCTACAGCGGCCACGAGCAAGAGAGGGGAGGGAAGGCTCTCAGCCATCTACAAATAAAGAGTTTGTCTTACAGTTTAGACGCAAATAAACCATTTGGAAACTTGCCCCAGTGATTTCTGCTCTTCTGTAGACTCTCCAATGTCTCAGTGAGAAGCTGGGTGCCCAGTTCCTTCAGATGGGAAAGGTTTGCCTGCATGTGTCTGTGCACACATGCATGGGATGATCCAGGCTGCCTAAAATAACTGCCTAAACACTGGCAGTCAGAGGCAGATGTCTCTGATGACCTTGATATGGAATTTTTTGGAGGTCATGGGAAAACCCCTATTTGAGGCTTTAGCAACTGTGACCCTGAGCACTCACTGGGGGAATGGTCCACTACCACAGCTGCACATGCAGGATCACAAAAACAAGCCTCTCCACACTACAGGGTTCGGGAAACTGCAAATACCATTCCTTTGTCCTACCCTACCTCACCCCCAAGACCAGGCGCTCAGCCTCTGGCACCTGCAGGGGCTTTGATACTGATGGGAACAGAACAAATATTGCTCTCTTGCCTTGATGCATAAATGAAAAACACAGAATCAACCCTCAACAGTCCACAATAACCCACTGCACAACATGTCTATCATTGAAGAATACTACTGATTCAAAAAGTAAGTTCAGTATTTGAAGGGACTTGCAGAGAGTCAGTGGGGAATACACCACTGTTCCTCAGCCACATAGTAAATGTTATTCCTACCTTGCAATTCTCCAGCACAAGTATTCCCAAAGGTTCATCCCCTTTCTCATGAAAGGCAGTGAGCAGCACATTAAAATTTCCAGATTCTACCTCCACATTCATGCAGTAATGACACCACGGCCACTTGTGATGTATAAAATTACAGCTATAAGATTACAGCACCGGTAACGATATAAATAGATGGTGATGGGCACAGATGACGACAAAGATGAACGTTGGGGATTTATCATCCGTCAGGTGTTGCATTAGCAGATGACAGCCAAGAGCAGCCAAGAAGCTCGCAGCCACCCTGGATGGCTTTGCCCCATTCATATCTCAAGCTACACATCTGCTGTGAGAGTTTCCACTTCCTGAGCAGCTCCTCGATATTGGCACAGTGGTATTTCCAGTCACACTATCCATAGACAAAGCTCCTGCCTGACCTTGGCTACGCCGGGGACAACATGACACCAGAGCTCATCGCCTCCCCATGCAGCAGAGCTGTGTCCTGACCCCTGCGCTGCAGAATCCAGTGCCGTGCCATGACCTACATCAGCCAGTGTGACCACATAGGCAGGCTGCTTAGAGCTAAATGAAAGGCCTAAAAACTTAAGATTTGGAGGATTACAAGGGTGATGAGGCTGAGTCAGGTTCTAATCCTAAGTATTTGCCTGATTTTGTGTGCTAAAATGAGATCTCTGCGACACCACATACTGCAAGTTTTCTTGTTTGTGTTTGTTCACAACATTGTAGTGTTTGCCATCTCAGCCCCTTTCTTCCCCCATAAATTTCATCCCTGGAGACTAGAAGACTCCACATTATGGGCAGGACACCTTGATTTGGTCTTTTGGATATACCATTATCTTGAGAGAGACCTGAACACACAAATCCTCCTTTTCCCCACTGCTCTGACAACAGCGTTCCTTCCTGCCGAAAAGTTGCTTTTTCACAGCATCTTCTTCACTAGGTATGCGTAGAAACAACTTAATGAAGAAAATCAGGATCTAGAGCTGTATCCCAGAAGTGATGGTAAAATACCAATTGCTCAAAACACGTAGAACTAGATGCATTTATTGTCCCTCAGAGGTGTTTTGGCAGTACAAAGGGTCTATAAAGAAAATGAAGCTACTCTGTAAAATTGACTTACACTGTATTGGAAATCCTCATCACATTAGAAGAGCGTTGTAAGCAGCAACACAGCTCGGTCAGCACAGGTAAGGTGGTAGTTGTGTGTCACTGCTCCCCTGTTGTCACAGCCTGTCCACAGGCATCTCCAGCGGACGAAGCCCGGTGTAGCGGCTCCGAGGGCATTTCACAGCCGCGCCACGTGGCAGAAACAGTCCTGCTCGACGCCACACAGTGATCATAATGTCCTCGGTCTAATGAAATTTCTTCGGATATCTTAATTAGACACTGTGTCTCTCTCTTTAGTGTCACAAATGTCACAGGACAGAAATATGTAAGTCGGCAGCATAGAGAATAGGGGGAGGCAGCTCAAGGGAAGAAGGGAGAGCCATAAGCTGCCCAAGTAAGAAATTCAGAAGTGTGAATTTTGGTTTAAGCATCCCATTTCCATTGCATTTTCATGAGAAAAGAAATATCCATGCTCTGAGGGTTCAATTACTGACAGGACAGCATCAGCGTAGGAAAAGCACCCAGATTCCCGGAAAAGTCAGGAAACCTTAACTATGGTTTTAAAACTAATCCACCACCATCACATTGTAAGACCCCGATGAAGCTTGTACAGGGTTTTAAGGCTTTCAAGGGAAATTTTAGACAGAGCACTAGCATTTCACGGGTCAGACAATCCAATTTAAGGGTTTGCCTATGCTAGGAAGAAGTTTGCTGCTTTTACTTGCCTGCGGTGGTTAAAATGGCATCCGGCTCACCCAGCGCAAAATAAACTATCCCGAATAAGACAGTGTTCCCCTTAGCCCTGCACTAGGAAAACCATGAGTACAGAAATAAAATCACATCTCTGCCAACGTGGTTATTTATCAGTGTGTGTTTTCCAGTGTAGCCAAATATCTCAACACTTACAGAGGTGGGAGGTGAGCAAAGAACCTGGAGAGAAGATGAAATACCTCACTTTCCAATTTGCATGGATTTACTAGTGCTTTAGCAGTGATGTTTCACAGCGCATTTTCCCCCCAGGAAAGGAGGAAATAGGCTGGCATACCACTATCATTTCCACCCTGTGCTGTATCACCTCCAAATTAGCTCTACATGGAAATAAACTCTCTCCTAAAGCAAATAAAACTTTTCCTCGTAGCACAATATGCTTTTCTTCTAACTCAAGACTCTACCATTTTAAACAAACTTGTTCACCTTACACCAATTTCTTAACATTAATGGTGTGGCACACAGACACAAAACAGGATTCCTGATAACACCTACTCTTCATGAAGCTTTGAACCTTGGTCAGGATGCGATATTAGTGGAGCATCACTTAACCATTTATTTGAGCCATTTTCACATCAGAAAACTTGGTTTGTCATGGTGCAAATTGAAAGGGACAGTTTAAAGGCCCTTCTCTTCCAACCACTGTTTGGAAATACTTTTTAACTGCCTCTGTATCTTCCCCAAGATGCTTCCAAAATGCACAGTATCGTCTTTTACAGTCTGACACAACGTTCTGCTCAGAAATTTCAAATGAAAAGAAAAATTGAAAGGTAAATAAACATTCCAAAAGATAATCCTTGATTTAATATCTGAAACTTGCTTTTTGACCACAACACTAAGATTTTAGGGGGTCATCCTGGCTGAGAAAGGGAGGGAAGATGACACTGCTACTCCAGTCACAGTACCCCAGCGGGAGGAGAAGCAAGGCTGGGGGTAATGCTGCAAGCTGGGCAGCGCGGTGGGATTCAGCTCATCTCCCATCAAGTGACACCTTCATTTTGGAGGATGAAGACAAGGCAAGCAGAAACACCATCCCAGCCCTCTTGCTGAGTCCCTGCTTTATCCATTTGGTTGCAATGTCTTCTATAACCTGAGCTTTTGTGGGGTTGGGGTGTGTGTGTGCGCATGAACACCATCCCACCTCCTTCACCTTTTACGACAAGCACAGGCTCTCACCGCGGCACAAGGATGCCAATATTCCAGGTGCAGACAAGAAATTGCCAGGTGGCACTGCCTCACCCACTCAGATGCTCAACTAAGAAATATTTCATTAGCCAACGTGGTTTCTGCACTGAAGCTATTTAGCTTGTTAGTCCTATAGTGCCTCTCTCTCCAAACAGATCCATGATATTTCTTTGTCCAACGTGGCTTTGTGGATTCATGCAAACCACTCTCCCTCCCTGGCCACCTTTGCCTTTCCCCAGGAAAAGCAGACAACACAACCTACAGATTATCATCTTGTTTTTCTTTTCTCTTTGTTGTCTAAACTGGTCTGCACATTTCTGGGATCCAGAACACCCTCTGTATTAAATAATGTAATTAGTCACTTGGATCTGGAGCACTATCATTAGTCTGCAGCTTAACAACACAGGCTAGGAATAGGAAACGTGCAGTTCATACATGATGTGGCATGGGGACTGGGATCATGGCTCAGCGTCAGGGTGTGCTCAAGTTCCGCAAAAAGCATCCGAGCTTTCCGAGCACCTAAATCCCCCTTATCCCACCGAGCTGGACTTGCACCCTTCCTGTGCTCACCCCCTGGGTCTTCCCTTCCTCCGGCCACAAGCTGCAACTTCTACATCACAGGGGCCAGATGGCCGGTTTTTGAAAGCTTTTCTGAGCTCACACCTTCCCACAACAGCAAGGGAACAGTGGTCCTACACTCCCCTCACATCAGCAATCCTGGAGCTCTACTTCACCAGGGAGACTCAAGGCATGCACGAAACCGGGATGGGATAACAGAGGAGTGCCCTGGCCTGCACAGCGGATCCTAGCACAGCACAAAGGGCTAATGCAAAGTTTGTGCAACTAGAGCTTGGCTCAAAGTAGTTTAAACATCCTCTGTGGTTTCTCCTTCCACCCCATCTGCCCTTGGATAAGTGAGACTCTACATACCCACTTCTACATGGGGTTTCATCAGGCTGGTGGATGAGGTTTTCTTATCCTCTGCAACCTGCCAGGGTGGTGAACAGAACTGGCTCAGGAATAACAGAAAAAAAAGAAAACCAAGGCTCACTTATCCTTGTTTTTTGGTGTTATTGAAGGAAGTTTTCATTAGCTGATAAACACTCTGACAGTGCAATTACTCGAAGAGAAATCATCATGCAGAACAAATCAGTACATCCACAAGGCTGTCTCCATTCTCCAGCCTCCAAGGGGACCGCTTCCCCCACCGATCAATACATAGGGGAAGGAGATGCTAATTCTTCCTAGTAATACTTTGCCTTTCATCTGAGATTTTCAAAGCACTCAACACTGAGCATTTGTTTTTTCTTAATGTTTAGAGGACCCAAGAGAGTGTAGGGCCTCATTGCGTTCGGAAATTGATACAGTCAGCATCATCCCTACGCTGAAGACTATAGTCTGACCAGACCACACAGATAAGGTGCATCAGAGAAAACCCACGCAAAGGAGCCTGTATAGAATTACCTGTTTAG
>NW_010242045.1:0-62595 GCF_000690775.1 Eurypyga helias | reverse complement strand
TTTCCCTGTGTCTCAGTCTTACTCACTGCATCAGCCTGAACATTGCAGCCAGGCTCCCCAAACCAGAGGCACAATATCCCCATGAAGAGACAGGAGAGGCCAAAGGAACTTTATCTTGCAGGAAGCAGAAGTCAAAGAATAGACACTTATTTCTCTGGACCCTCAAAAAGGCTCCCAGATATCTCCTTGATAAGCTGAGCCTCAAATACCTTCATAGGAGACAGACCCACCATAAATGACAGGAAGATGTATGGAAAAATCTATGTGAGAACAAGTCCCACCTCTTTCCAACTTCAGTATTTTCTACCAAAGCAGACTGTATTGTATATTACTTAGATCTGTAAATAATTTACATATCTGAAAGAAAGAAGGCAAGGTCTTACAAGTTTAGGTACCATATGCCTACGTACACATATTTATGTATAGAAATATATGCACAATGCTCCGCTACTCTGGCACTCGGTTTTCCTCAGACAGCTCATTTCTCTCCCCTCTCCTTCTCTACTTTGCAGGATCACAATAATGAAGTTAGGCCTGGCAACATTAGTGAGCCTCTTATTTAATCCACCTTTTCAAATTCAACCGGTATCTGCCCAGATATAATCAAGAAGGCAGCTGAGGCCCCTTTGTCAGCAGCCTTTAAGGTCATAAGCAAGAAGATAATAAGAAATCTTATTACCAGTTTGAGACGAGAGAAAGGGAAAATAGGGATTTGGAGAGACGTATAAGCCAAAATTGACCCTAGGCAAATGCATGTGAATAGGGCTTTCAAACACAGTAGATCAGGAGAGCCCTATAATAGGGTTTTATGTGTGTACAACACACCTAACCAATTAAAAAGGCATTTTATCAGATGTTGGGCAGCTCTATCTCTGTCAGGGCACAGAAGGAAATACTTACACTCAGCTGAAGAAAATAACTTGCCCTTCTGTTTCAAGTCCAAAGCATGAATTTTCTTCTGTTCTCCCTCCTCCTACAGTATCAATGAACAAAAATGTCATTCTTGATTTACAGAGGATGCCTTTCTGTATCTCCTCAGAAACACAGAAACTCTCCTCACATATCTGGAGATGTCATCTAAATCTTAAAATGCATCCCGAAAGTGGATTTCAGCAACAAGATACTTTTGAAATAAGCCATCTTGAAGAGATACACACTTGCTGCAAAGTAACTGAAGTCACCTTATTTGTTGGAATTTCTCAACAACCAGAGACATGGCGTGTTTTTTGATTTATCTCTTATTTCTCACAGAGTATTGTTTTTGTCAGCAAATTTCGACCAACTGGCACTTTTATACTTGAAGCTGGATACCACTTCAAAAATACAAAGGTTGGGTAGGCCTGCAAAGAAGAGACAGCTACATAAAGAAATCACAGACAATAGTCTGGTCACCAGAACGACCCAGATGAACCCTTATGGTAACTATTATGTCTGAATTAGCAATCCCTTCACCTCTGTCCTCTTTCCTTAAAATAGGGCTGGCACTCAATTACATGTCTCCTGGCAGAGCTCCAGTACACCACTGTTTAAGTTCGATGGGAGACGAACCTTCGCTAGCGAAGGCACAAGGACCCACCATCACTGCACCTTCAAAGCCAAGGCTAAGCAATGCTTTGAGGAAAACACTTCCACCAATGCGAGTCTGAAAAGCAAAAGGGAGAAGAGGACCACTCGTTACTAACAGACAGTTCCTGTTAGCAGATCTTGACAAGGGGAAGCCTGTATCATTTCCCAGTTTGGGGGCCTGGAAATTTGAGACACGATGGAGGTGAAGTGGTTTGCCAAGGGGCACTCACTGTGACTCTGCTCCTTCTGATTTATTAATAAACTCTATATACACTGACTCAGCTGGAAAATATGACGGCCTCTGAAGCCAGATGATAGCTGGTTTACAGCCCAGAAAGGCAACACCGGTTGAGCATATTCCTAAACCCAAAGTCATATTTAAGTGTTCATACTTTACGGCTGATCTCACCCTAGAAGATAAAGTCTATTGTGCTTTGCAGTGTGTCCCACTGGAGTTTGAAACAGTTAGCTCAAACAATTGCATGTGGGGTGTTATTCGTTTGTTTCTGTTTGGTTTTTTTAACCTCAAAAACAGAGTAAGTAGCATTGTAAATTGGCCCAAATACTCGCATTCACATGACCCATTTCTAACCATGATGACCGTATATGTGTGATTTACAGGTCACCAAACTGTGACTGGCAGCGAGGAGCACAGCAGCTGCATAGCAGCCCAGAAACCAAGCAGGAACATCCCACCCTTGTGCCTGACCACTGAGAATCTGAAGCCTCTTCATCACCACAGGTTTTAGCGCAGAATGACCATTTCCAGTGGTTACACTGATTGCAGATCAAACAGTCAGTCAGCATGTGGACCCATGTGATGCTGCTGGCATCAGTTGCGATTTGAAGATCCTCCATATGCTTGGGACACACTCACTTCAATCTCAGCCTAGTATCAGTTCTCCTCTTGGTTGAATCCAACACCAATAAAAGGTAAAGTAAAGGTGGGCAATAGCCACCTTTGCTGCACTGATGAAGACTAATTGTAAGCAGTAACTTGCTCGCAATGAGAACAGCTCACCCCTGTACCCCAACCTACCCTGACCTAGGGGAAGGTGTGGATTGCTGAAGATGATGACGGATCTGCTCTGCATCAGGTTTGGGATTTAAACAAGTGAATCAAGTTTAGACAGAATTATAGACTGAGACTGTAGGTCTATAAAGAATGCAAATATGGTGTGAGACGTTGCGATAGGCTCCTTATGGGGACTGCTATGCATTGTTCCAACTCCCGTGCCAGCCCGACCCATGCGGTCACGTCTCTGCCTGGGATACACTCAGGAGCTGTGCTGACTTAGCTCAGCTCTGTGCCTAATCAAAATTAAAAGCCTCTTAGAAGTACTGCAGTCTGCCAAGACTTCAAAGGAAAGGCTAGTTAAACAGCACGACTACCTGCACACCCAGAGGAACAAGATTTTCTGTTACTGTCGTAACAAAGTCTATGGCTGTATAGAGGCGCATGTTGCGGCAGGAAGCTGTGCAAAGAGCTCCTTTAGCTCCCTGTGTTTTGCCCATTGAAGAGTTATCCCTCCCGCCCTAGCAGTTTTCTCCCATAGCTGCTGTGTCAACAGAGCACTTCTCCAGCCTCGAGGATCTGCTTCTCTTCAGTCTCTCTACAGTTAAGCAGCACCAACTTTAAGAGCTGAGAGCTTACGTTAATGGTGGATGCGTCCTGTCTTCACGCATCCATCCACAGACCATGCCTTGCCAGCGTCCAGTAAGCACTTCAAGAGGTGTTTGCTGGGATCAAGGGGAAGGAACTGCAGAGCTGTGTGACACCACTCCAGTAATCACATTCGCTTCCTGCAAGTGGATGTTTCTGAACGGTATTTGAGAAGTGACCACATTCATCAACACGTTTGCACACTTTTCCATTGACATCTAAAGATGCAAACAGACATAGCTTGGCTTTCGTGGATATCGTTTTACCCCCTGGGCATCAGATCCCAAAGGGCAGACAATATTTGAGCACAATTCAGTGTACCGCACTGGATGTCACAGGCTCCAATACCTGCCTGACTCTGCACAGCCTGCCTTTGGTTCCCCCCGAAATTCATCAAGATGCTCATGTGCCCATCCTAACTGGAGCCTTCCTGACCAATGCTGAATTACATCTAGTCACCACCTTATTGCCTAAACTTGATAGGGTCTATGAGTGGCAGGAAACAGGGAACATTCTCTACAATTGAGATCAAGGCCAGGCTTGATAAAACTTGATAAAAATTATCTCTGGAAATAAGCGTACTGAATCTGAAAGCAGAGGTTCTATAATAGGGTAAAATAGCCTGTCCAGAGCTCTAAACCTCTGTCCTGCATCTGGCTTAGCCTTCAAGAAGCTCTATATACACTCTAAGAAAAAGATGACAGTTAGCACTTTTTAATGCAAAAATCTTTAGATGGATGATAAAACCAATCCAGGAGATAAAGACAAGAAGAGGAGAAAAGGCAAGGGGGAAAGTAGCAGAGCAGCCACCACAGAGGAGCAGCCCAGCTGTGCTTTCAAGACAAAGGACCCTCTGTCATGAACACTGTTTTTGAAGAACGCAGTATTGCAAACCCATGCCAATGCCACTGTGGCATCCAGGGAAACCCAATGAACCTGATGCCAAAGAACACCCTGAGCAGCTGCATACTCTGTCCTTAACAACAGGGACAACATTTGGAAGCTGCTGTCACAGAATGGGACATCACACCCCCTTCTATGCAGAAGGGGTTTGCATGGTACTCGCATCACTTCCAAACAAAGGTGTCCAGATGAGAATGCAGTTGGAAAAAGCAAGAAACACATCATCAGCTTTGCTGTTCTCCAACATGGTTGTTTGCACAGCTAAAGTATTTTTGGCCATATATAAAGAGTCCAATTTAGGTCTTCCTCAAGTTGAGTTTTGGTGACTGGAGAACTAATTTCTATTTTCTGACTAACCCTGTATTTTCAGGGAGGGTAATGTTAGTTTTGGGTATAAAATACTAATTATCAGCTGCTTCTTTCACAAGTGCAGACAACTATTCTGCTTCCCCAGCCTAATTTATCACTAGATCCCTGGGAAAAGCAAGCTTGCTTTGTTCAAGGCTTGTTACAGCAAGAAACGAGACACACAGTAGTGCTGAAGTCTTGTCATGACACCAACTAAAACTGCTGTCACCGAGTTAAACTGGCAGTCTCTTCCAAAAGTTCGAGTAGAGGAGCTGTATCTGGAAATGAAGCAAAGAGGGGCTGGGTTTTTTCTGTGCAACAGCTGGGAAAGAAAGCTACAAGCTTCTTTCCAAGCCCATCCCTCATTTAACTGAAAAGATTAGAACAAAATCAAACCGTAAGCCACTCTCAAACAAACAGAACAGGAGGAAGACACATGCAAGCAAGCAGCCTGCATGCAAAAATCAGAGAGTTGAATAAGCAACAGCTTTAGTTTCCTCCTAGAAAGCAGACTGGGGAGTCAGACACTGCTTGGCTCTGCAAAACTTTGGAGAATATCATCGCCCACTGGATCATTTCCCACGCCCTTTCCACAGCAGACTCAGAGAAGCTTTGAGAGGATCACCGTAACACTACAGGGAGGCAGCAAAACAGAAAGGCTCTAGCCTGGGTGGCAGACTCCCACCTGGTACTGAGGACCCAAATTTCAACCCCACAGCCCAGCCAGCCCTCCTACGTGTGAAACCAAACCTGCTGGCAGCTCTGCATGGAGGTAGAGTTGCAGAAAACCAAGGAGGGAAAAAACACACTCGTAACACATACTGTTTTGGGAGAGCTACAGCATCTTATAGTGACACAGCTCTGGAGTAGCTAATGAAGCCCAGGCAGGAATTCTGCTCCGATCTCGTTCTCTGTGCCAGTGCTATAAAGACAGAATTAAAAATGGTGAGTATGATAAAAGTCTCTGGCATAAGGGATGTCCTGCAGTTGGTGGGCTGTGCCACCAGCTCATCTAGCACTAGGAAATCTCACTCTTGGACAGGTGACAATAGGAAAGGTACCTGCTGCTCCCTTCTCCTCAGGGCAGGGCTTTAGCTGTAGGACCCAGACAGCCCAGTGGAAACCAGAGCATCTTTGTTCTGGTTCCTGTAGGAAGTGAGTGGAAGAATCAGGTATAGAACATGTACCTCAATGAGAACTTCTTGGACCTTCCCCCACTTTTACAACTCTTCCAAACCACACCAAGTAGAACATCTTTGGTTTCAAGGAAGTGCCATGTGTCACAGCACTTCAGTGTTTTTTTGCCTTGACTGCAAGTAGAAAACACATGGATCAACTGAATACCAGTGATTACCACGGCAGTATCCCAAATAACAACATTTCACCATCACCAATAAAACCATCACTAAAAAAGAGGAAATGTCCAGCCACAGCCTGTGATGAATAATTGGTAGCTCTCTCTGGTTTAACAGGCCTTTCCATCCTAGTAGCAAACACTGCTTTTACCTCTCTGAAAATATGCCTCAAAGCCCACAACACCCTGTAAAGTTTTATAAAGAGGGAAAGCATAATTGAAATAGTTCATCCAAAGTTTTGGAGGAGTAGTGCCTCAACTGGACTATAATCCAGGCAATTCCTTTCCATCTCTTCTCCCCAAACATGAGTTCATACTCTGCCTCTGAGGATTCAATAAAAACTAATTTTTGCACCACAAAAACCAAGCTGTCTTTGCTGACAGAGTTCCCATTCTGCAAACTATATTATAGTTGTTATAGGAACACAAAGGAAAATATCTGACAATGAAAAATGAAACAGATTCCAACAAGTGCCTCAGCTCCGTACAAAGAGCAGATGTTAAAACCTTCAAACGGTGTCAAAATATCTCTCTCAAAAGTGTCAGGTTTTGAATGGCTTGGT
This sequence comes from Eurypyga helias, assembly GCF_000690775.1. Classification (NCBI taxonomy): domain Eukaryota; kingdom Metazoa; phylum Chordata; class Aves; order Eurypygiformes; family Eurypygidae; genus Eurypyga; species Eurypyga helias. Next base: position 56,198 of record NW_010242045.1, on the reverse strand, counting down.
AATTAAAAACTCTGAAGCTTTTTGGCTCTAGTCCAGCACACTTCACATTCACAGAAAGGCTTATTTCTTTCCTCCACAGTGCCAGATATTGATGCACGACCAAGATATTTAAAAAGCCAGTCAGCCACCAACTTCCATCAGAGAACAGCGAAAGCCAGGAATGCTAAAATCCCAACATCTGCAGAGGCTGTTCACGTATCATCAGCCTGCCTGGGTAATAAAGAGACCAAAACTTGCAAAACCACAACCAGTGTTCACACCTTGCAGATGAGGGAAGGGCTTCTTCCCACGGGCGCTGCCAACTCCGAACTGGAATGAGTTAGCCAGCACCTCAAGGACGACTTTCCAAGCGTGTTATCTCAATGCTGTAGCCACTGTATGCCCTTTATCCAGAAGTCTCTAAGGGAGTACCAAACCCTCTAACGGCACAAGCTCAAAGATCACCATCTTTCCCCTTGATTCCTTTTTAGGCCTTAGTACTACCACATCATCCTCTTCACTGAATCCTTCTCTTGGAAAAAAGCCCCAGGCATCCATGCAAAATTGTAAGCAAACCAACCCCCTTTATCTTGAGATGAAGCATTGCAACACAGTCACCTAGAAACATCTGCAATATCAATTTTCAGTATCAGTATCACACGCTTTCTCCCTGTGCATTGGTGCCAGAGCCATTGAGCATGCACAGCAGAGCCAACATCTACCCAAGGCTACTCCAATTTAGCCCTGTGGTAATGTTTATTACATGCAAGGCAACAGATTAGGTAGGAAAGCAAGCTGCCCCATAGGGACTTGAGGGCTAGAAATGTGAAATTTAGAGGAACACAAAACCATCGAGAGGCCAGAGAAGCCACAATGGTCCAATTCACCCAGCAGCAGAGAAAGAAGACAACCCCTCTGTCCCAGAAGCTGGAGAGCAAGTACCTTGTGGAGGTACTAAACCCAACCCCAAGAGCAAGTGAAGAACAGAGGAAGCTCAAGCAGGACATGGAAGACACCAGAATGCTATCACCTTAGGAACCAGGTATTGCCCAGAGGGAGCTGTTACAAACATACTGATTAGTAGGCTCCAAAGCCGTCATACTTTGGCTAAACTCCATCACTATTTTAAGAGATCTGGGTATATTCCTTCCAGGATATACAGAGCATACTGAAACACACAAACTCCCCCATAAATATGTTATAGATCAAGGAGGAAACCAAGTCCTCTTTTTACACCAAAAATATTTTCCACACAAAAGCCATGTTAGTAATTATATTTTTTCCCTAAAGTGGCGCACACCAAGGGTTAGTCATATCCCTCCCATTGGCTCTAATGAGAGCCTTATGGCTAGAACAGCAAACAGCTTTTTCCAGAACATAGTGGGTGGAAGTAATTTCTATTTTAATAGGCCAAGAGTAGCAAGAAAGACAGAAAACCAGAAAAAAAAAATAATCGCCCTGCATGCTTGGAAATGGAAGAGATACAGCAAATGTGTTCTCTGCCTCATTTCAGGGACTTGAAATACATCTTCAGATTAGTTCCTAAAACGCTGCAACAAGAAACTAATTTTCAGAAGAGATGCCATTTTCTTGACTTGCTCCTTCCTATAGGATGAACAGCTTCATGTGGAAAGGACAACACCAAGACACAGGCATGGAAGCTGACAAACACAACTAGGGTTTGAGAAAGGTCATGCAGAAAACAATATACATTGTCAGTGGTTCACAGCTCGCATATAGATCACCAGAGCTAGGTGGGGAAAATACCAAGTCTTCTCCAAAGAGCCACAACATTTCAAGCAAACTTGAATTCTGAAATGGAAACTCACCCCCTCGAACCTATACTTAGAAAGAAAATCCCAGTCTGAGATTTCATTTAGGAAAACTGAAAACAATCTTGTAACCGACGATTTTCAAAACACTTCTGAAGCTCCTTAAAACGCCTAAAGCTCATCTGTTTGCAAGCTGACAGGCTAGGCAACAGACATGAGAACTAGGCTGTGAAGGTTATTTTAAAGCAGAGGAGTCATGCGTGGTGCACACCTTCGAGCAGGGACACGGGAAGCCCCGCAAAGTCCCCACTCCAGAGCAGCACACACGGTGCAAGCTTGGAAGCCCAGACTGCTGTAAAGCATGAAGATAGTTCAACCTGTATCTGCTTTTATTTGACAGTTCTGTTACTCCAATGGGCTTATTAACAATAACCTTAATATTTGTATAAGGTTTCAAAACTCTGTACAAACATCAATTAATCCTCTCAACAAATTTGTGAGGTAAGCAAATGAGTATTATCATTTCCATTTCATGGATGAGAAAGCTAAAATACATAGAAGTTAAAGTGATTTTTTTCAAACGAGCAGGTGAACAGAATCGACCCACATTTCTGCTTGAGTGAAAAGCCAGGTTGGAGACATACACAAACACAAAAACACGACTTTGACCATACAAATACAGTCAAACTGGAGGCACAGCTTACAGGTGCTTCACCATGCTCAGCTACCTTGCTCAAGGGCACATAGCGAGCGAGCTGCAAAGACACAGGAATCCTGCCTCAAATTCTGTCCAGTGCTCAAACCCATATCCCTCTCAACTCAGATTTTTAACCAAATACAACACAGAGGTGGAGGTCTAAATACAAGTAAGTTCCTACAATTTTCACAAAAAAGGCAGAAAGGCTCAACTTCTCCCTCCAAGAGAGAAAAATTGCAGGGAACACATATTATACCAAATGCCAGGGACTTACACACTAGAGAGTACCTTATAAATGCATCCCAACAGGAAACAATTGAACTAGACATGCTAACTCTACAGACAAAAAACAAGGAATCTCAGTCCCAAATCCATGGGACAGTGGGCTTTGGTAGTTTCAGTGCTCAAAAATCCTCTTGAAGGATTTTTAATTCTTTGCCAGTGACTACCTAGGGAAGGAGCATCAGGTTGAGGGGAGCATCCCAGAAGTGTAATAGAGAGCTCTTCCTCCAAACTATTGTATTACTCCCAAGTCTAGTTAGATACCTAGGTTTCTGCAGGAGCAGGGTATGTACGCCTTCATGCAGAGGCTGACAAGGTCTTCTGCTCAGTATTAACACTCCTTACCATACCCTGACACTCAGCTTCAGGTGACAGGTAAATTCTCATTGGATCTGATGGCAATAGGGAAGCAGCTGCTTGGTGAGTACAGTCCCAGGATCTTTGTTCCAGGTGATACAGACTATTATTCTGAAAAGCACCACTCCAAGTCTCCCTGTAAACAGTTCACCCCTTAAATCCAAAAGGTCAAAGCTGTTGATACACCAGGTACAGCTGGGATGGGAGGTCTGATTCCCACCCAGCACTGCTCTTCAGGACAGACTACAGTGGTTACTTCTTCCCCAGTGCTGGGGAGCTCACTCAGCTCTGAGGTGAGTACACTGCCGAGGTGGTTACTAGATTTGTTTTCAGGTCTGGTTTGTTTTGAATACATTTGTCAAGGACACTTAAGTATTTGGGCTGGGCATTTATCATCTTGCTCTTATAAATCCAAGTAAACATCACATCTGCTAGAAAAATGGGTTAGTTATTAAAAAGCACAAACATGAGCAATCAAGAATACTTTTTTTTAAGACCTCAGAAAAAGGGACACGTCCAAAAGTCATTAACGTCTGGAAGGATAAAATCCCAAAATGAACAGTGCATCAGGAACAGCACAGGCTAATTTATATGAGCCAAAAACCTTTTGTACAGAGTATACTGAACTGTGAAACAGGTTTGATCATGGGCCAAGTCGTGTTTCCTAGGCTGATGCGTGATTATCCAGCATGACTTTGCATTATAGCACAAGGGCACTGGTGTGATCGACAGTAGGGAGTTGCAATCACAGGTGAAGAGCCAAAAGCTAAGCATTTCAACACAGAAAAAAATCCACATTTTAATTTCAAGAAGCTTTAAGCTAGGCCAGATTTTTAGTTGTGGGGATCTGGAGAAGAGTAAATGAATTCTCGCTTGATTAATACTAACCAAGAATCTCATCCCTTATATGCTTCTGCTGAAATACAAACCAATTAGATCTATTAAATTGTTGACAGTGACACTTATCTTGAGAGTCAAGATGCAAAGCAACAAACATGGATTTGCTGTCAGAAGCACATGGAGTAAGACCTAGATTTTCATAAATCTCAGCTGTTGCTCAGGCAACAGACACTTTTAAACACGCAGACAGCCTTTTCACAAACCCAGGCCATAGTATCTCTGTGACTCAGTTTACTTGCTGCAAGCAGGGATGAGAGCCTCAGGGTGAGAGAAAGCAGCATGTGCTCATGGTCCTTGTATGAAAAAAGCCTCTCTGGGGTCACTGTAAAAACTGATGCATCCCGGGGAAAAAGCTCTGCTATTCACTATGTAAGCAAGAAAGCCTTGCATCTGTTCCGTTACCCTTCCCGGGTAGAGGCATGATGTGGCAGGGCTGCAGGGCGGAAGACCCACCCCGTGGCTGTACAGTATCCTCACACAGTCATAAAAGCCCTGCAGGTCAGCCCTCCCAAATACAAGAATTAACAGACCTGAAGCAAAGTTTCTCCTGATCCCCATGGCTACAGAAGCGCAAGACGTAGAAAGCACTTACAAGGCAGGGGGAGAGCCTGCATTCCTCACTTCTCTGCCTCTCCTCTACTGCAGCGTGGCATTTCTGTCCTCCAAACACATTAGCTTGGCTATTTAATTTTTCCTCCCTCTGTTTCTAACTCCCCATAGAGAAGCAATTCATTCCCTGCCAGCCTGTTCCTACTCACCTGATCCTATTGTTTCAGCTCATTCTGACTGTCTGCGTGGGAAGGAGTGCTTAGTAAATGAGTACAAAATGTGTTATTATCAGGTTTTTCTTTACATTTTCTAGAAGGTGGTACATGTATGTCAGCAAGTTTCAACTTTTCTGGATGACCAGTTTGGATACAGCCTCAAAGCTGTTTGGGATGGAAAGCTGGTAGCAGAGCTCTGGTTTCCATTTGTCTGCTCAGAGCACAAAGCTGTTCATTTCACATTGAACATCACCCCCAAAGAAGTTACTTCTTGCAATAACACAAAATCACAGAATCATTTGGGTTGAAAAGGACCTTAAAGATCATCTAGTTTCAACCCCCCCTGCCATGGGCACTGACACCTTCCAACAGACCAAGTTGCTCAAAGCCCTGTCTAACCTGGCCTTGAACACTTCCAGGGATGGGGAGTCCACAGCTTCTCTGGGCAACCTGTGCCAGTGCCTCACCACCCTCTGCGGGAAGAATTTCTTCCTTTTAGCTAACCTGACTCTACCCTCTTTCAGTTTAAGGCCTCTTGTTTTATTTCTCTCCTCTTACCAAATAACACTGGAGGTTTTCAGACTTTGACACCATTAAAAACCCCTGTATTTTCCAGTAGTCAGTAAAAGCTATCTGAATAACTAAATGGGGCAATAGGGCTTAAATCATCTTTTGGTGGTAAGTCCCCACAGTCCCTATCAAACACAGAACAAGACTGGAAACTGTGGGACTTTCTGCAAGAGCTGTGCTGTCAAAAATTGGAACAAGAGCTCTAAATAACATTTGACGAAGAAGAAAAGGAATCAGAGATAAACAAATAGAAGGAGTAAGTGACTGTCTTACCACAGGTAAAGCCATAGTACGTATGCAAAGCAGCTGTGTGGCTGAGGAGAGGGGACACAAGGAGAAAAGGGTTCAAATACGGGGCCAAAGCAAAAATACCCAACAAATGTTGCCTTGATTTCCTGTGCAACAGCACTCCAGTTACCTGGAGTGACCCTATGGAAGGAGCCCAGCAGCAACAAGGGTTATGGGGAGATGCTGCGGCCAGATTGTCACAGAAATGAATGCAGCGTATTTTGTCAGGTTAAAAAAAGAACAAGACAGTTCCCTCCGTGCATGACAGTACAGCAGCAGCCTCCCTGCTGACCCCGCAGAGGTAAAAACGCAGAAAGACAGGAGGGTTTAGCTGAAATTAAATAGACAGTGGATTAGTATAGGATTTTTATCCTTGACCTGGCTTTCTGTATTGCAGACAGCTCACACCCAAACACATTGGCAACAGAGAAACCAGCAGACAAGTGATACAATTTTGCCTTGGCACAAGCAGAGGAAGGAAGGAAGTTATCTGTGTTTTTCTGTACACAAGGTAAAATTCGTTTCCTGCAGTCACAGGAAAGCTGCTCTTTCCTCCTTTCCCAAAACCACCTAGCAGTATTCCAGGCAGCAGTAGTTGAGTCCTGTATGAGGCTGCTTCCACTCCCTCAGGAATAAAGAAGAAACTAAACTTTTTTTTTTTTTTAATTCACATCCTCCACTCATCCAAGATTTACATTTGAAAATAAACGGAAAAGTTAAGATCTGCAGACAGTGCTATGAAGCAGGATTCTCACATGAATCAGAAATGAACCCTGGGAAGTTTGCTGAGGGTTTCCCTTCCCCAGCCACTTTTCACAGACACAAGCTGCATCAATAGCCACTTCATCCTACACTCCAGGGTGAGACAATGTAGGCAGGAGTTGGCTTTCAGTTAAAGCCCAGCCCGGAGCATCTTCTGCATTTCGCCTAGCAGTACAGCCTGCAGCCCACCCTGCGCTGGCAGGCTGCTTGAGGAACGCTCACCTAAAATAGTTGTGTATCTTACAAACTACGAACCAGTACTGCTTCAAGTTCCGTGGCGATGGCAGCTACTGAAAAACTTCTCCAGCCTAGGTAAAAATTGTAAGGTGAGGTGATAATGTTGGGTTTATCTATTTTTTTTTAAGCTCTGGCATACAAGACAGCCTCTGGCACCACTCCTTTCCCCATCCCAGTCCCACGCTGGCTCCCTATCTGATACTGCACCAACATGATTTGGGTATTCAGAGAGAATAGAGTTCAACCAAGGCGTGACCTGAATCACAGGATGGTGCATTCTCTGAGCAAGCAACACCTGCCTTTCCCAAGAATTTGAAAATAAGGACAACTTTGCTACTGTCACAAATCCCTATTCAGTATTTCAGTTTAGTGGACTTAAATTGGTATATAATGCAGCCAAAGGAAAAATGCTCCCCTGAGCAGCTGCAGTTACTTGTTTTAAAGCAGAATAATCCTGTGTAGGATCCATCCTCAAGATGGATCACTGGAAACGTTGGGATTCTGTAATGTTAACAACCTATCCCAAGATGACACATGTAATCCTTTGGCTATAACACACAAGCAAACTGAAACACACAGGGGACATTCCTTCAGGTCCTGTCATCCTCTGGAAACACAGTCCAGGAAACATTTTGTCCACTTCTGCACTGCAACCATCTCTATGGTGAAGTGAAGCAGCAGATCAACACCCCACAGAAGCGTCACAGTATGACTGAGGGCAAAACACTGTTAATGTTCGCAGTGGACGACGTAGGAGAGAACCAGAACTGCAGATGCACTCATCTCCAAAGCTGTCCCCTAAACAACAGTTCAAGATTAGCAGACCCGAACTGCTGCAGCAGCTGAGCGTTCTGGGGTCAGAGGAGGAAATTTCAGTCCTTGAGCAGTTTTGCTTAAGTGAGTCAGATGCTCATGGAGCAATCTATGTACACATGTGCATTTTCACATGCATCTCCTTACCCTCATATTGACTAACAGCAACAAACTCCATCCTTGCTTCAGTTCTTTAATGTCGACACTGGGACTGCAATTCAGCTCTGCGGAAAGGAGGAAGCTCTAACAAAGCAAGGGGAATCGATACACGACAACTATAATTCTCTGTTCAATAATTACACAGAATTTACACTGCTGAGTAGGCTCCCTCCATTGATTTTTACAAAAATATTTACTGCAGCAGGAGCACAGGTGTAAGGCTAAGTTTTAAGGTTTTGCCTTTTCAGTGAATTGATTTCAAAATAATAACCAATTTCATACTGTACAATGCTTTAATACCTTCAGAGACACACCTCCACACAGACAGGTACCTGTGCCCAGTGTTCTTTACCACTCCCTATTTCTCCTTTTTTTTCAAATAAACAAAGGATTCCCAGTCGTATAGCTCACAAATCCTGCTCTCAGCTACTTACTGCAGACTTTCCAAGCAAACCATATTCCAGTTTAGCAATTCTTAAGCATTTATCACAGACTCGGTAAGAAATGAGTCATGGTATAGAAGGTCCTGAGTCCAACAAGAAAGGAGAAACATCCCTGGAATCAAGTCAACCAGCTCCACCCCATGACACAACTGTGGGGCTGTTGCGATCACCAGACAAGAATACTGCTTTAATACCTCAGTACCAAGTTATTATAAAGGCAGACAATGTAAATTGTTTAGCTGTAAATTACACTGTTATGGGAAAAAACCCAAACTAACCAAACAAAAAAACCCACAAACCAAAATAAAACCCAAAACCAACCAAACAAACAACTCCATTCTGGTACCAACCAACCTCTCATACATAGCGTATCCTGCAAAACTGGGAATTAAGAAGAGAAGAAAACACCATGTCACTGTAACTCTGAAGGAAACCTCGATCTTACAGCAAATGTGAATGCCTGGCCAGCAAGCCTGAGAAGAGAAAAGGATTAGGAAAGAGGGACAAGGTGACTCAAGGAAATCAGAAATGCAGAGTGGAAATATGGAAGGAGAGAGCCACTGGACTGGGAGTTTAAGACAAAAACAAAAGATAACTGAATTGCATGGAGGAGGTGAACAAAAAATACTCTCTATTTTAATGCCAGAGCTTGGGGGTACCCAAAGGGAATATTTAAAAGTGATGTAAAAAGAAAAAACTTAATTGGTGGAACTTGCTGTTGCAAGATGTTGTGCAGCCTAAAATAAAAGTCAGTTTAAAGTCAGGTTAGATACATCTGGAGAGTATAATTAAACACAGCAGTGGTCCAGATGCAGCCTCCAAACCTCTGCATAGTCAGACGCTGGTTGCAAATGCCCAGGAGAGGATCATCCTCACCTCGTGTTGCCTCTCCCACACTTAAAACATTTGTTACCAGTTACTATGTGAGACAGGGTGCAGGCAAGAGGGACTCTGGCTACAGCTGTTCCCAAGTTTAAGGCAGCACAGAAATTCCTGAAATACTGCCAGTAACAGTGGCATGACACTTAAAACATTTGTTACCAGTTACTATGTGAGACAGGGTGCAGGCAAGAGGGACTCTGGCTACAGCTGTTCCCAAGTTTAAGGCAGCATAGAAATCCCTGAACATCCCTGCTAGTACAAATGGCATGAATGTTTATGCAAAGGGGAGGGTGATTCAGCAGCACCACAGAAAGACGGACATAAACTCCCCCTAATTTCAAGGAAAAAAATCCCCATCTAATTACTTCCGTGCTGTTGACAGTGTCCAGGGAGAAAAAGCAAGATGGATCACGAATCAGATTGTTCTTCCATGAAACACCGGTGTATAGCAGCTCCTATGGACTCTTAACAAAAGAAACTGCCCTTGTTCTTTAAAATGAGAAAGTGTAAGCCTTTGACCCACGAGCAGAGGTCTGGATCCAAACTCATAAATCACACTGGTACGTACACATGAAGGGTAACTATATGGCCTTCTCTATTTTCCTCGTAATTGCAGTCTTTTGAATATCATTTTCTATGTGCTGCAAAGAAACATGTGTTTTAACTCCAGAAAAAAACAAAGGCAGAAGGTCAATACTGCATAAAAATCTCACCTGGTTCTCCCTCCCCAGAATGCTGATGCTACTAATGTGCCATGAATTTCCTAAGAACTACACATTATCTAAGTAATAAAACATCATGCTTTATTTCCCCTCCCTTAAACTTCTCCAAGAGCAGGGATTTTTCAGAGTGTGATCAGGGCAACTCGCCATGGAGGGCGCGGGGGCCACAGCTGGACCTGCAGCGCTGGGTGCAGCATCCACATCTTGGAAACCTCTCCCAGGCACTTCGTGCAGCTGTGCAATGATAAATGGCAGATTAGCATCTGACGTGCTAGAGGAGAGCTTGCTGCTGCCCGCTGTGATTACAAGCAAAGCGGAAAGGCAGAAGCGAGGCTTCTAGGAGACAAGCATTAGAAAGGTTTGTCGAACATTTCTTAGGGTGGCAGTGGGCCCCTTCAAAACCTCCTGCAAGCCCTTCCTTAAGTTCTCCCTGTGCTGGAGACTGATCAAAATCACATGATAAGCTGCCACAGGAGCAGTGAAAGAATAGTAAGAGGAATAAAACTTGCACCTGGGTTACAGAATAATAAATATTTATTGTCCTTCCTTTTTGCACACTCTGAAAACAGACGCAAAAAGAAGCTCAATGACTGGCGGGAAGTGAGCCAAATTCAGCTTTCCTCCTGCTGCAAATGCGCAAAGTCAAAGGAACAGCTCCTATTTACCTTCTTAGTGGTGCATAATGTCCATCCAGCACAGACCCAGGATACTGTCCTCTTCTCCTAACCTCCGACATCACTGCTCTGCTCCACACGTGCCAGTCCCCCCGAGTCCCACCGGCCTGGCAGCCCCCCATGCCGGGAAGAGCAGATCCCTCAGTGCCAGGCAGGACAAGACACTGACAAGTGGCCCTCTGAAACACTGACGTGTAAACTACTTGTTCCTCAAGCACTGCAAAGACATCATAGCTATGGCTACTTTGTCAGAAAGCCAAAATTTTAATAGCTTCTGTTGTCCAGAACCCAAACACCAGCTCCTTCCCTTCTCACATGATGAGAACCTGGTTTTGTATCTTCACTCAACTCTCCTCGCAGAAGCCTGTTAAAATTCTCAGCCCTTCTTCAACATAACCATGCACTAATGAAACTCCCTGTTCTCCTGTCACGCTGACAGAAGCATGCGAATACTACAGAGATCCACACAGAAGCAGCACAACTGCATTTCATTTGTTAGCTTTTATATTTTTTTCCCCAGATTAAAGGCAAGATATACAGGGAAGAAGCTTAGGACCAACTGGTGCCGCAAAATTTGAATCCAAGGATCCCAAGTCAAACTTGTCTCATCATCAGTAACGTGGCTTTGAAAGAAATGGGTGGGAGTTTTAACATCCATCCGTTTTCAGTGGCTTTTGGTTGCTCTGCGTCATCCCTTTATTATTACCAGTTCCCCCCAGTATCTCAAGTGACAGGTTCCTGCCGACTCATACCCCACCGGGTGATACAGAGGCACAAATGGATCTTTCTGACTATTTAGCTGAGGAAGCATCAGGCCGGAAATGAAACCGGCAAACTCTTCCCAAGCTTCGAGCACTCAATCCATCAACAGGGTGGCAGAGCTCATGCACACCCTCACAAACAGATGGGGTGAGGAAGAATGGTCCGTTTTATGAGTGGTAAGGGTAAGGAAAGAGATCATTGGGGAACAAGAACTTTGCTCCTAGAACATCAGGTTACTGGATATCAGGAATAAGTTCTTCATGAAGTTGGTGGGGAGGCACTGGCACAGGTTGCCCAGAGAAGCTGTGGATGCCCCATTCCTGGAAGTGTTCAAGGCCAGGCTGGATGAGGCTTGGAGCAACCTGGTCTGGTGGAGGGTGTCCATGCCCATGGCAAGGGGGTTGGAACTAGATGATCTTTAAGGTCCCTTCCAGCCCAAACCATTCTGTGATTCTACGACACGATGCTTTCTCAAAGCAAGAAAAGGTGGGGAGACAAGACAGGCTATATATAAATTGTTCAAGATGCATTTCTTTCTGCAAGTGATAGACTGAAGTGCATCGCATGTTGCCAGAGGCCATCAGAGAAGCATATAATGTGAATCAGTTAAAGGAATGAGAGAAACCTGGGACAGGGGTTGGTGATGCAGAACCCCAAGCAGGTCTCTGGGCTGGAGAGGGGAAAGGCTGAACACGCTGGGAAGGGACCACACTTAGAAAGGTCCCCACATACCACCAGTAACGGCCGGTGAGGTGGGTCGGTGCAGTTTCACGTGCTCATGAGAGGCTTCTGCAAACAGCAGCACCTGCCACGTGGTGGAAGCTGCTGCTTTGTTTCCATGCACGCTCTGCTCACCATTTTCTAATGCAGTTGTTGGCTTTTTTTTTTTCTCCTCCACGTCTGAAACATCTCCAGTTGATTTAAAAAGCCACTTTCTTTTTGTGGAAACATGAAAGCTCTCCATTATTCAGCACTTATTCCACATGGATGAAGGTCATCGGCCTTCGTAAAGAGCTCTCCCACAGCGTGTAACGTTAATAGCTGTACCAAGATGAAATTAATTTCATCTTCTGAGACCTTACTTTTGACACTGAACAAAGTGGGTGGGATGGGAGGGAACAGCATCAGCAATTCCTTGCATGACCCCACGGGAATTAAACCTCAGGCAGCAGGACCAAGCCCCACGGACCATTTCTGTCCTTTCCCTAGGGCACGCAAAGGGCTCTGGGTTGAGCTGGTCCATACTGGTTAGCATCACATCCCAAATACCTGCTCTAGCACAAGATACTTACAAGTCTCAGTCAGTGCCTTCCCACGAGTGACATTCACAACAATGTTCACAGAAAACTTCCAGGGTCTTACAAACCCTTAGGAGCTTATTAAGGTGAATTACTGGGTAAAAACACATTTTAGTCATCAGCAAAAAATCCAGCAAGATTCCAACTGTGCCCAGAAAGTGGGGGAAAGAATGGAGGAAATGAGAATAAACTGCATTGAATGGTGTCAGCTCCCTCTCCTCTCACTAGGAAAAGTCATCATTTCCATCCTATTCACAGTCAAGGGGTGGGTCCCAACAACTGCATCTCTGCTGGAGATATGCAGGAGAAAAAGAAAAACAAATAAAGAAAAGGTGACTGTGATACATCCAAAGACCCCCTCAAACAGTTCTCATTGCAACAGTTACAGCATTCAGAGACCCGCACAAGCCCTCAGGCAGAAAGTTAAGCCTCTGAAGACATGACTGATGCTCATTATGATCCATCCAGGCTGTAGCGCTAGATCCAGGATCAGCTCCATCGAGCAGCACCCAAAGTTACCACTGGACCAAGGCCGTGCCTCCACTTTATCTGAAGCTTGGCCCTAACAGGAGAAGCGCTCAGAGGTCAGGAGCCCAAATTCGCCCATGTCCAGCACTACTAAGCGGAGCAGCACAGAGGATACTGTGATGACAGACATTTCAGCAGACCTCAAGGTTAACAGGCACCATTCTCACTGCTGTTGAGTGCTACTAAGGGGTTCTTGCTCCCAGTTGCTCACCTCTCCCTACCAGAGGTCACCTAGAAAACCACCCAGTGTAACTACCCCGACCTAGCTCTGCAAAAACATCCCTACCATCTTTAATCCTTTTCGGAATTGACCTTCTGAACCTGGATCTTTTTGACTGAACAAGACATGGTGAAAACTCTGCTGGGAGTCCCAGTGGGATGGGACATCCCCCATTAGTTACCCACAGCCAGGAGAGACAGAGCCAGGCCCTTAGACCACGGCACCTATCCAGGAAAGCAGTGATAAAGCTCTGGGAGGGTTCTGCTGAGACTCAGGACAAACCTACCTGGGGTGGAAAAGGAGAGAGTTTGGCAGCAGGGAGTTGGAAAGGAAAGACGACCAAGACAAAAGAGTGTAAAAATTAAGAGGAAGAGGGAGAATAAAGCAGTGTTGTGACCTGCCCCCTTTTTTTTTTTTTTTACTATGAGTAGAGAAACAAGGAAAAAATAACATCAGTGCCCTGCTTTCTGCTGTGCTGACCTACCTCTGTTTAGGTCACCAGTATCAGATGGTATAAACAGCCCAAAGGAGATTTGCCATCATCGTATAGAAATCGTATGCCATTTAGAAGCCCTGGAATTAAGTTGACTTTGCAATTCAACAACAAGCACAGAAGGAAAATAAATAAAAAGCCAGTGGGTTAAAAGTCAGGATCTCCCTCAGTGCTGGAAAGACAGCTTGCTTTTAGCCTTTCTGCACAGCTCAAAGACTAAAGCTTAAGCCATGATATTAAGGTTCATACGGCTGAGAAGATATTGGCATTTGGGCAGACATCAGCAATTCTTTCAAGCGAGTTACAGATACCAAGGGCTGGAAAGTCAGAGACATTTCTGCTGTGTAAAACGTGACATGCCAAGATATTCATTCTGTTGCAAATGATGCTCCACATAAACCTGAAATACTGGGTTTCTTGCAGCTGAAAAATAGACACTCCATCCTATACATATATTGAAGTTTTGGTCCAGGTATACTGATGTTCCTGGCTTCTTCCACTCACCCCAGCCTCTGGTCCCTCGCAAGGAAGGCATTTAGGACTTACACAGCATCCAGAAGTCCTACCACCACATGGTTCCAGGGAGAAAAATGATAGAAAAATTCCTTTACATGAGCCATAATAAGGCTTGTGAGCACAGACTGGGTGATGAGTGCATTCTGCTAGTGCTGAATACAAATGAGAGGTAGTGTACAACCACGTATTGCCTGTTAATTGACCAGCTCATGTTTTCAGCAAGTCATTTTACCTTATGCATCCCCTGGAAAGGGCTTCTTGCTTCTCTGAAGGGCACAGGAGGAGGGCAGCCCAGGACACCCTGCCCACTGCACAGCTCCCAGCAGGAGTGTTGCCAGTTCCCACGGCCAGTGAGACCGTTCCGGCAGTGGCTTTGCTATGAAGACCTGGGTGAGCTGTGACCCTGGAGGCCAGAGCTGCCCAGCCGAGGATGCTTGTAACCTCACTGAAAATAACAGGCTTTTTAGCTGCTGGCCAAATATAGAATGTCACTTTCATGCTAATTTTCAAGCTTGGACACAAGCATTTGTTTTTCAGGGAATGCTCCAGAAAGCCTCTGCCTTCTGCACAGATGGGTACAGCCAAGATCTAGAAAACAATCCACCAGAAGTGATGTGAGTTGATTTTACTCCTTATGAAATTCTTACATCCGTGATTTTGTTGAATATAAAAGGTTACAGTTAAAACTTAGAAAAATGAAAGCAAAAGATGCTTTCATAAAAAAATACTGCCAGTACTTCTGCTGCACAAAAATCACAACAGAAACATTCCTCTACTCAGAAATTAGTATTTATGTTAAACATATGATGTTACATTCATTTTTTGCAAGTGTTGTTTATTGATGGGGTAGGGGTTTTTTTTTTGTGTACGGGTTGGGGTTTTTTTTTTTTCTTCCTTTCTTAAATAAACTCTCTCCAATTTGCTGCTAGAAAACCCTGAAACAGTGGAAAGTAAAGGGAGGGAGGCAGCATATCCTGTTGAGGGTTATATCGTGTCCAGCTGCACAAGAAACGCAAAGAAACAGAACAGAGGAACTCAGCCAACAGAATTTTCGGCCATGGGATGTCACAGGTCTGGTAAATACTTTTTGCCTCCTTGCTGTGATTTCAGATGCCACAAGGGGCAGAGATAAAGGGGCAGCTTCTGCCCCATGTGTTCAGGCTGGGTGTGTAAGGACACAATCAGTAACATCTCCACTGCATATTAAGCTCTGCATCACCCCTGAAATGGGTCAGGACCATAAGGCACTGATGAACCCTCAGTTTATTAATAACTATCTTTGCTCCCTAGAGAGGTGACATTACAATAAAAATCCTATTTTACTTGAAGTAACTTGGGAAATGATAATTCTGACTTAACCTTGGGCATTCTTCACTTTTTTTGAGTCTACAACTTCCCCTGAAGGGAGTAGTAAACTAGTTGTCTGTAAATGGAGATTTACTTGGTCACCAGTTGTATGCAAGTGGGATTAGATTTTCGTCGCCATTTTTAGAGCATCATGGGTGTATGCACAGCACTGCACAAATGAAGAGCTGTGCCAGACAAATAACAGGTCGCCCATCCAAAAGGGCTTACATTAATTACGTTAATCCAGCAGAGACAGAGGAGTGTGATTAAACAGCCTCCACTGCCTGGGACTTGGCTGTTATCCAGCGGTAATCCTGCACAATCTGTGTTTGAAGCGTGTGTGTGTAAGGGAGATACTACAACCACCACCTTCAACATCAAACCAGAGTCTGGGGTAGATGACAGCATCCTTAGATGCAGAAGCAGTTCCTGGAGAGCAGCATCTCCAGAGATGAGCCCTGAGCCTCCCAGTTCAGCTCCTCCAGAGCAGCCTATCTCTCCCTTGACTACTGTGAACCCAAGGACACCAGGGACTTGAAGTTAGGTAGTAACTTTAATTAAACCCCAAAAGCCTCTTTAAGGAAGAGCAGAACTAGACACAAGAACACAAACTTGGTGCTAGACCACAACAAGAAGGTGTTTTCTATGCACCAGGTACAGGGCAAAGTGTCTCGCAGAGGGAAGACTCAGCCACAGTGACCCTCGCTTCAGACGCCCCAGGTTAGATTTGGACTCACTCTCCAGGAGGGAAAAAACTCTCTACAGAAGGAGGCTCATCCTCCTGCGGCACAGAGAAGTCCAATGACAATTTAAGTGCCACTTTTGACTATTCCTTTTCTTCATCCATAACAACAATTGTGAACACAACTGGCTGAAAAAGGACACAGACTCACATAGCCCAGTGCATGAGTTTGTCACAAGCCACGGCCTCTATCAAATCACGTGCCCAAGAACAGCAGAAAAGTCAACACTCCAGGCAACAGAGGCCACTTTGTGCTACACAGGCAGGTTGCAACTAGTCAGTCTTTGACTTAAGTTGGTAGCAGTAAGTCTTGATGGTCAATACCAACCCTTCTGCTCCTACTTCCACCACCTTCCCGTGGAGGGACAGAGGTTACAAAGAACAGAAGGTGCAGACCCTGTGAAATTGGGCCTGTGACTGCTTGGTGCCACTTCCCTGCCCTGCAGCAGTAAGCCAGCTTCACCACAGCAACGCTTGCCAAGCACACTCCCTGTCCCCGGAGGCACAGACGGTGGCATGTGGAGTGACACAGCAGGCTGCAGCCCTGACCGTGCTCTGGCAGCTTCAGCACAGCAAAAGGTTATCTGGCCCAGCTGGCAGCAGACCCCCACTGCTGCTCTGAGGACCCTGCTGATACACTACCCACCTGCTGTAACCAGAGCCCAGCATTTATTTGCTCCATCTCTGGCAGGCTCCCATCTCCCATCCAAAGGCATCTCCCAGAGAAAGGAATTAACAGCTCCAAGTCACTGCTGGCAGGCATGGGGAGCTCTGCCTATCCACTGAGCAACTTCTACCAGCCCATTCGGTCCTAAACATCACCTTTGGCAAGCAGACAGAAGTTCTCTGCTACCTAGAACATCTCCAGAGAGACACTGGCAGGAAAAACATTGAATCATCTGCTGAACTTTAACTCGTGAGAGTGCCAGTGCGGACTGCACCGTGCAGCAGCTGGATCCAGCACTGAATGCTGAGGAGCAGGACTAGATGCACAGCTTCTGGGATGTGAAATGGGAAAGGTTCACTCCTAAACATCAAATGCCATTTCTACACTCACAGCTGACAATGCAGCAAGGCCTTAAATCTAAAGGCATCCATTTAAACAAATCTCATTCCTCTCTCTCGCATCCATCTCAGAGAAAGAAAGTTCCCAGGATATTGTGAAATAACCAAGTCACTCTCATAACAAAGGCTGAGGTCCCAACCCTCCTTTTCCCTGCTTTCCGAAACAGAAAACAAGTGAAAAGGCAGGTCTGAGGAATGCTCTGTTGCTCCTGGACAGAAAACCAAGGTGGTAACGCATACACTTGCAGAAGACTGTAGGAACACAACTGAAAGCTATTTCCAAATTCTCAGTCTCATCTACCAACTGAGATACTACACACAGCAAGTAATTTCTGTCTCAGCATGGGAGATGGGACAGAAACCTAGCAGACAATGCAAATAAATGCTCCTTGGGCAGGAATCACACAGTCAAGGCTTGGGACATGTCTGGATAACACAAAGTGCAGATTACTGCTACAGAAATCTGGTTTGCAAGGTGTTCTTTCACACTATGGTAGAAAACCCCAGTTGTACAAGCAGGGAAGAATGGGAAAGTATAGCCACACTACTACCAACTCTGTGGTGGATAAACTCACAGCAAACTGATAAAAAACCCAACAAACTTGTGGGTTTCCTGTACCTGTCAGTCCCAGAACCTCAACTCAAACAGAGGGACTTTTTGATGAGCTACTGACAGGTAATTTGTTCAGGGTTTGCATTTGCTTTGAAAGGCTCAACATCCCCAGCATGAAAAGCAACAATGTTTTCCTTGGGTCAGCAAAACAGGGCAAATGCAGCTTTTATTTCAGGTCCTAACCCTATACGGGAGAGATACAGCTCACGTTCAGAGGCACAAGTACTCTCAGCCACACGGCTGGGAATGAGTTTTGCTCTGTGTCTGTGTAACATCATCCAATTCACAGTTGGAGGTTTTCCAGTTAATAAAACGGCCATATGGGGCATTAAAAAACAAAACCAAAAACCAAAAGCATTTCCTTCCTTTGCCACCTCCAGAAAATGCCAGCCAAAAAGTAAACCAGCAGTCAGTGGTCCGCTTGAAATTCGAGAGAGCCTTTATTTCTTGCGAGTTTTTTTACGCAATGCAAGTGTTATCAGCACCTTCCACCCATGTGTTATGAGCAGAAGACAAGTAGACAAGACAACTATGGGTTGGAGGCAGACATTAGTGTCTTCAGTAAACCCTAGGATCTCTTTGGGAACAAGGTTCCTAGAATGCTTGCCTCCCTTCCTGACACCACCCACACCCACCATCAAACACACTTAATTCACAAAACAAGCTTTTCTTCCAAGAAAATGGAGACCATGTGTCCCCTGTGGTCTAGGAGGGGGCACACAGCAATGCCCTTGAGACTCCTCCAACAGTTGCGATCCAGAAAGGCAAATTTAGCCCAGACTCTTTACACACCTACTTCCCAATTTCAAGAGAAATTAAAGACCCTTTTGATGTGAGGATCCAGGCTTCTATAGACAGCCCATACTAGGTTTCTCCCATATCAGCTTAGCTCCCCTGTTAACTCCAGTTGCTCCAACTCCTGTCCCTCCACCCCCCACCCTTAACATGATGCTCCTCACTTCTACATACCACCTCCCCACTTCACCTTGCTTTTGCCAACATCCTTATTCTTGGCCTTTGCTCAATACAGCTTTTGCTCATGCGGATTTCCCAAATCCTTAGCCTATCCTAAGTCACCTCCAACAGCTCCCTAGTGCACTGTAGATTCAATTTCAAATTGCCTTCCTGCGCTGCGGTAAGTGGCAAGGACTTTCTCAAGCATATCCTTATCCAGTGCTACACCTCCTTGCATCTCCGCCTCCTCCCTCTGTTCCTCCAGCTCAGATCTAGAATTTACTGCCCCTCCGGGGCTAATAAAGCCCAAACTTGCTGATTTTAAGGCATGGAGTAAGTCTCATCTGTTTACTCAGACTTGGAATACACAGGACAGTGTGACTGATTTATTCAGAAAGCTTTGCTCCAGCTCCTCTAGTCTCCACATTACTACAGTTTTGGGGGTGCAGAGTGTGACCTGAAATCAAAAACCTACACGTGGGAGTATTTTATCCAGTAACACTGGAAAGCAGTACAGCTTCCTTTTCACTTCTCCTATTTATCAAAAATTTTCACTTCAACAGGTCTTTTATGCATCAACAAACGCCATTTAAGATTACATTTTTACCCTAATGGGATGCCCTGCCCTAATCTTTCCCAGATGTGCCAGCCTGTGCCTCATCCCCCCACCCCAGTGGGCTTTCTCACCAGTGCAAGGAATTACCGGAGTACTCCTGCGATTGGTGGGACGTGGCAGGGACAGGGTGATGGCACGACTGCCATCTCAGGCAGCAACAAGATTTTTGACAGGCAGATGTCACTTCTAAGGTATTTTCACTCTAGGTGAACAGTTTTGTGACAACTTCACCACCTTCAGAGCCTTAACGTCAAAATCCTAAGCATCCAGGCAAGAAAGTAACAGACTGGGGAAGAAAAATGCACAACCTAACTAGGAGATGAGAGAAGCAAGAGAGAAGTGTGGTATTCACTGCCATTTCTGTTGCACAGGCCATAAGCAAGATTCAACAGGGACTGGACAAGCCCAAGGCACACATTCCCTGTTCTGGGGGCTCTTGGAAGCGGGTTATGGAGTCTGACTATCCTCAACCTGCTTCTTGCACCTCACTGACCACTATGCAAAGACAGCATTGGTCTCAGTTTAATCACCCAGCTCTTGAAGATCAATCAAACATAGTTTGCAGAGGCAGAGCAGTCAGGAAGCCAGGACCATTAACTCCCCTGACACCAAAAAGGAAGGAATGTCTGCACCCATGGCAGATACACTGCTTTGCAGGCATGCAGTGAAATGTTTTAGCTCTCAGAGCAATTGGAGGGCACTGGAGTCAGAATTCCTGGGGTCTATTCTCACCCTTCTGCTAACTTGTGTTATAACGCTGGAGACACTGCTGGAGTAAGAGTATTTGTTCAACCCATGCTTCACTTGAGTTTTGCCACTACTTATAAATCAAGTACCTCCAGGATGCTAAGCACCTAATGAGGTATGGTGTCCAGTTACAGAAGAGTCTGGGTTTCCATTTGATTTGATTCTCACCAACACATGAAGGGAAGCAAGGTTTGGAAAGACAAGCACTATATTTTACAGTATCAGGTGACAGCTGGGAAACAAAAAGTAAATCCTTAAGTATGAGTGGTCACACTGGTCAGAACAAGATCCACCAAGCACCAACATGTCTGTTTTCCAGCTGCCTCAGCTGATCAAATAAAAGGTGTTATCTCTCCCTACAAACCTCTTACCCTCTGACATCTGTGGGAAACTCTTCACAGCTTACACAGATTTAGTACAAACAGCTTAGTTTCTTACAATGCTGCTTCTTCCAGAGTCTACAACACAGCGTGCTTGTCTACCACCAGTACCAAAACAGCATGCTTTTACAGAGGACATAAATGAAGAAATGCATTGACATAAAACTGAAGTGCAGGAAGACATCTTTATGCATGTATCGTAGGAACGTGAGTTTTCATGTCAAATGCGGAGAGGGAATATTGAACACCCACACCCACACCCCCCCGATCAAAACCAACAAGTGCCCAAAGTGAAGAGAAAGCGAAAAGGTAACCCATAGCTAAGGGTAGTAAAGAGTTAATCAGTGCTCAAGACCCCCTGGCAGCATGGCCAGGGTACTTCAGAGCTCACTTTATGCACTTTATGCATGCCACCTCCCCTTCCAGTCCCCCAGTGTACAGTTTATAACTCTACAGAGGGAAAGCTTTCTCTAACAAGTATTATTCTCTTGTTGATCAGTCTGAATTAGGACATCCATATGTTGTTAGCTGATGGCTAACAAGGCACAGGTAGTCTTTCATCACAAGGGTAATTGGTCTCTGCAGCAACGGCTAATACAGGAAAGTTGTCCCAGTAGTCTTGTACAGTTACAGCAGGACTGGTTTGTCTAACATTGAGGATGGGAATGTACAGAAAACCCGCAGGGAAAAAGGCGAAAAGAAGCAGATGGAGACTGTGAGTAAAGAAATGGTGCACAGTGCGTCTTGTTCTTCTACCTGTTTGAACTCTGGAATTTCCACTATTGTTTTGATCTGCTGCCTTTGGCCAGATCCTGCACCTTGTAACAGCAGCAGTCTTGTTTAGCTGTAGTGAAGTGCGCTGAGGTATTAAGTCAAAGAGCAACGTGACACATTGTTAACGTCCATCCAAGAAACTGCTCTAAATCCTCACATTTTAATTGGTTAATGAAAGGGCCAAATTTGGATAGTCTCCTCCAGACAAAATCCTCATTATAGAAATCAAAAGGGGACTTAGTGAGAGCAGGCCTCCCTCTAAGGAAAAGCCAAATACTTCATTAGCAGCACAGTTAATGAAATGGCTGTACTTTGGCAAAATTAAATCTGAAAAAAAGACTCTCCAAGTGCTTTCAAAAGAGCAAAGTTCAAAGGGGCAATTTAGGTACCAAACCCCAAACTTTGAGAAAGCAAAGCCAGAAGGATTTCCCCAAATCCAAGGGGAAAGCTCCTAACCAAATAACCCCAGACGCAGCATGCACAGGCCTTCTCAGCCCTGCTCTAGCAGCGGGGGCACTGCCAGCCACCCCTTCCCGAGATGAACGCACGGCCCACAGCGTGCTGCTCCAGCAGTGTGCCCTGCTCCGGATGTGTTCAGCTGGCAGAGCCACCCCGGCAGCAGTTGGAGGGGACCTACCCCCAGTGCAAAAAGCATGTCCCTCCCCAGAGTCCACAGCCCTGCAGATTGCCTCTTCACTGCCCACATGGGGTGGTGGGTGTGTGTGGGTGTGTGTGGGTGTGTGTGTGTGTGTGTGTGGGTGTGTGTGTGTGTAAAAGAAAGAGGTCAAAAACCCTTGAGTTTACCCCCAGGGTGAGTCAAGCCCTATACATGAAAGAAGATGATCATTTTTGCCCTGTACCTTTTTCAGACAGAGCTTCTGAGATGCAGCTCATGGCTAATTTCACCTTTCCCAAGCTCAGCTTAAGTCCTTTACTCAGCATTTTCCTTGCGGCAGCAGAGCTGGTTTGGAAGATGCAGCTGACTGACAGCTGAAGTGACAGGTTAGTCATGGAGAAACACCTTGGCACCAGCGCAGAGGCAGTTTTCCCGCCAGCAGAGGACAGGGCTCCCAAAATAAGCAGAACAGACCTTTGGTGGGTTAAACCCCAGCTCCAGGCTCCTGGGGACGAGTGTGCCAGACCATCGGTTTCAGTTTGTCACTGAGCCCCTCACACACCGCCCTCCCCCTGAGCCCACATATTGCACCAGGGAAGGGCTCCCTCTCCACAGGCTTTCCAAATGTCTTGTAAGGTGACCAAGCAGCACGTCAAGGAATTTTGTATTTGTTTCACAAGGTATCCAACCACTTGTAATCACACCTGTAGCTACTGAGACAGCACTGATGTCTCCACAGCAGCTCTGCCCCAGGCCTCACAGAACAGGTACTGATGTGCCATGTCACACCTTTGATTCATGTCGCAGCTGTTCCTCTGGTGTTAACACCATTAATTTTTAATTACTCAGGTTCATACACTGAACCGGTCACATTGGCCAGGCACTGCTAGATGTCTCATGCCAGTTACACACAGCCTTGAGGAAAGTCTCATCTAGGGCCCGATCTTCCATTGGTCAATGAAGTCCCGCACATTCTCCGGGAAAAGCTTGTCCTGGCCATTCCTCACAGCCTTCTGCCCTCTTGGCTGCCATGTCAAGGAGTGACCTGCACAGAGCGGCCAACACATGGCAAAGCCATGGTGATAAAAACACCACTTAAGGGCAGCTTTGGCAGCTGAGCGCTGCCAGGCCCTGTGTGTCAACAGACCCACACGTTTGTGCCGTGGCACTGCCTGGGACTCTGCAAAAACAAACACTTTCAGGAGGTTACTCAGATAGCACCTATCTGGCACCCGAAGGCTGTGAATGTCAGCAGGCCCGGCACTCAGTTCAAACCTGAGGCAACCTCTGCAAAGGGAAAACAAATGTGGTTGAGTACCTCACCCAGCAACAGAAGAGGCAGTTGCGAACGAGTTAAAGCAGGAGCTTTTGTGAAAGACTTTTGTATTCTCCTACAGACCCATACAAGCACTTTGTCCAGCAGGTAGCCAAGTAACAGCCAGCCATAGGTGGGGAGGTGTGTAACCAGGCTGGCCGGCTTTCTCTGCAGGCCCAGTATGGTAGACATCACCAAGAGCAGCCCTGAAAGGGGTTTGAAGCCCTGGTAGCATTGGGCAGGATGTGTGTATCAGGATATACAAAAAAGCAGTAATTATTTGCAACTTTCAAGAATTGATCATCTGATTATCTTTTGACTTCAGGTCACTGCCCTTTTTTGTTGCAAGGTCACAGCAAAATTAATGAAAGCCATGTCTCTTGCTCACTTGGGTGAGAATGAGTGGGATAATAAGTTCTGACAAGTCCTAAAATATCCTCCATACCAAATTCTTTCAGTAGGAGGAGGACAACACAAGGCTCAATGTTGGGCAACACGACTTTGACCACTGCTTTGGGGCCAGTGCCTGATTAATGCTGCCAAAGGGATATATCCCATGCCTTGTCCCACCATGGGAATGCACGTGCCAAAGCAGCTCCAAGCGTCCTCTGTGCCAGCCCATAAACTGGGACGAAAACTCCCAGAGGCTCCTTATGTGCAGTAAGTTGGGGAGTCTCAGTCAAATTCCCAGGAGAAAGGCCAAGACTGACAGCACAAGCCAGCTTGCTCCTGCTTGTGCCATCAAGGAGGTACAATACAGCCTTCAGCTCTTGACATGGGCAAGTCAGCACCTTCCAATCAACTTAATTAGTTTTATGAACCTTAGGACTACTATGTGCTGTCCTCTGCATATCTGCCATTTAAATGACAAGGGCACTGCTTTAAAGAGGCTGCCCCAGGAATGATGTGCCTCACTAGGCTCTCCCAGCTGATGACTCTCTTAAATACTCCACAGAAAGAAACCGACATGCTCAAAAAAATGATTTTTTTAAACAAGACACGAGTCAAAAAATCCCAATTAAGCCAAAAATCAGCTGCAGAGTACACAGAGAGCACACGGTAACACAGAAACAGCTCCCACCCTCAATATGCTCTCACACAAAGTCATTTGTGTTGGACCCAAGCTTTATTTACTCAGCTCATAACACACACACACAGAAAAAGAGCTATTAGCAGAAGGTTAAGGTAACTGGAGCAAGTGCTGTGAAATAATGGAGCCCATAGCAGTTACAACTTCGTGCATATATACATTTAATTGAATAAATACATCCATTCAGCTACCACCTTTTACAACTCAGCCTTCCTGCCTGCAGTGGGGAAGGTTATTCCCATTAATTGATTATTGTTACTGCTCTAATACACCCTACACACTTGTTTATGTTTCCATTTAATTTTCCAGGATATTACCACTGGCACTGTAAAAGGGGACACGTGTAACCAAGCCAGCCCTGCTGACACAGCAAATGAGAACACAGCTCTCTCCCCAAAGGGGAATAATTATAAAAGGCTGCAGGTTATCAATGGATCAGTGGGTTAGGCCAACACAGTTAATACCAGTATATCCACATGATGCCATGAGATTTAATCTGATCACAGTTAGTCCACGGGGAAGACAACCCAGTGAATGTGATGCAAAGACACCTTTCAATAATGAACAGGCATTGCAGCACTGCTGCCAACAGCACTCCTTTCAGTTTAGTGTTAATACTGTCTTTCTCAACCCCTTAGAGACTGTGGCAGAAAGGAAAGGCTCTCCAAATCACCCGCAGGAGGATGCATTTACCAAACAAAACGATTACAAAATTCCGTCAAGTCTTTAGGCTAAAAATATTACCTACCTATAAAACTGCACGCAGCAGCAAGGAGAAAAGCAATCCTCTGAAAAATGCTCACGCTTCACAAGTGCCCACACTTGTGACAAACTCACCAAGCAGCTTGTGAGTATTGAGTGGGCACACACAGGAAATACAACCAATACGTAGTCAGCCAAGATCCACGATGGAAGACCTAGCAGAAGCTGGCTTTAAAAGGAAAATAGTTAAGGAAAGCACAAGGCTGGCAGAGCCTTAGGTGGGTGAGCTCAGAGAAGCATGTTCCAACAAGAAGGGCTAATGTGAATTAAGTACCCATGTTGTCTGCAGGCCACAAATGAGGACACAAGGAAGGAGTTTGGCCAAGAGGGAAAGGCTTTGAGGAGTGAGGGATAAGCAGCCAGGATGGTCAGAGCTGTACAGACCTCTTAAGCGGGTCCTAAAGACCTTCCCATCAATACACATCAACGGAGGGCCTTAAGAGGCTGGTGATAGGACCTGTGTGCTGTAAACAATTTCACTTGCTGTGGTTTAGAAATGTAGGTTCAAGCATACACTTCCAGCAGTTTGAGAAATTTGGAAGGGGTAAGACTGAGCAAAATGCATACATCCTACATGCAAGAGTGTCTTCAGCAGTTGAGGACAAAACTAGCAAGTTACTGGAAACCTAAGTCAATGTATTGATCTGGGGGGAGAAAATAATCACAGGATGAAAAAAAAAAAATTCTACAGAATTGGGAAGGGACAAAAACAATTCCCATCTCAACACGTTTTTGTGGATACTCAGGGTCTTCACTAACATTACACAGAACCTATCATGCTGTAGATAGCAAGCTATGTAAAGAAGAGAATAGATTTCCAGCCTGAAACCCAAACCTCTACAAAACTTGCTCTTTCAGCTCCAAAATATTCCCATTTCTCAGAACTGTGTGGTGTTTTTCCCAGGAAACAGAATTCTGAAAGCTTCAACAAAAAGGGGAGGCATTTGCTATTCTGAAAGGTGCCGTCACTGCCTGCCCATTCTACAGTCCTTCAACTATATTAAGTTACATACAAGAATACCAGTTAGACAATGGCAGTAGATCCTGTGGAAGGTTGGGGTTTTCAACTTTGATTTCTATGGCTTTTTCTTTAATGCCATTAAACACATTTTAGCTTTGTTTATAAAACCCTTTTTTTTTTAAATTCTTTATTGTGCTATATTAGGGTTTATCATTATCTGATACACAGTAGATGAATGGTTTCCAAATTCAGAGCTACTGCCTACCTTACCAACACGAGCTTCCTAATAGAAATCCAAGTACTATTTCTTTGTATTACCACACACAGAACATTGACTCAAACTCTGATGATTTCAGCATCTTATGCTGATAACTTGCTATTAACTCACAGCCATAGATACTAACTCTCAAATTTAATTCTTGTCAGTCGAGAAAATGTTTCTGCTTCTCCAAAACACAACGGCTGCTGTCACTTTGACTGACGCAGGCTACCATAAGTGATTTTTCAAATGGACAAATTTATCCCTGGAGAAAGCAAGATTCCAACTAGGGCATGTTTGTCTTCCTCTGCAGCAAATCTTGAGTTGGTGCTTCAAGCAAGCAAGCAAGCAAGCACCAGAAGCGAGAGCGAGCATTTCTATGACTGTCACTGCAAAACAAAAAGCACTTCCACTCATCTGATGCAAAATAAACGCACACTGCTGCAAAGGTTAAAGTCAGCAGTGACAATGCAGGGTCCCGTCCCCCTTATTGGGTTAGTCTCATCTGGGCTGCTGTTCTCCTCTAACACCAAGGGTAAGAGCTGGAACAACCATATGATAAACTAAAATACACATGGAAAAGGCTGGGCAGAAGCCTGGGAGATGAGACGGTAGTGCTGAATTTTCTATTTTTCCGTTCCTCCACCCTGCCATGAGGCAGGCCAACAACAGCTCTATGCCCCAAGCACCCTACGCTCAGGTACACCCATGCACCACCAATAACTCGGAAGAACTCACCACTCCTCATCATACTCCTTAACTCAAGACTTGCCTCTTTGGGGATTTCCTTGAAGTTTCTGCAAGTCAGCAAGGAGTGTGACATGGTGGGTCCTCAACGTTTGGGGTGTTTGTCCATGCAGTTAAACACCAAGACAGCTTCAGTCAGCAAACTTAAAAGAGAATCTTCAACGCATTAAAGATCAACACAGCGTTCTTCTGAATGAGACACGCAATCTGGCGGGGCTCCCTTCAACATCAATTTCCTCCATCAACAGGAGACAGTATAATAGCAACTTCCCCTATATAATGTAGCTCTTAATTGTCCCAGATCAAATACTGGCTCTCAGAGGCTATTCATTCTGCTTTATAGGTAACCATATCCTAGAGAAGATGCAACAACTTTTATCAGCAAATGTTAAACGCTGCAGGAAGCCCAGAAGGTGCATATGGAGAATGCTAATAACATTAATCACCACATCACTGCACTGACTCTTAACTGAACACGCAAACCACTGTTGAGAGCAACGTGGGTACTCCAGTGACCAGAAAACACTTGCAAGCTCTTGCTCATCCGAGAGGCAGCAAATCTATATAACCACTGTCAGATCAGGTTTTTTTCTCTGCTGTATCAACTCCATGATGCTTCTGATTCCCCTCCTAATGACAAAGTCTTCATTGATTTCAACATAGTTCAGCAAGACCTAGCAGAAAATGAATTAAAGAAGAGAGGGAAATGTCAAGTGAGTCATTAGTGGGTAGAGAAAGGAACTGTGTCCTAAGTAGTCTTCAGTATACTTCTCTTCCTTTAAAATAAAGGACGCCACAAGTTCAGGGAATCCTTTGACATTAGCAAATCTGCAGCAGTAACAAGCCCTGCACAGTCTGCAGGAGTGAGGAAGTCCTCACCTCAAAGGGGTGGCTTTTGCCAAAAGCCAATAAATACTTGGGTAAAATTAACCTGCTTCTTTGGAAATCTCTAGATGGGAGTTCGGATCTTAAGCACAACTGCAGACCCAAACAGAGAGGAGCAAGCAAACCAGAAGGTTTTTCCTAATTTCTAACAGCGAAGAAAAATCCTTTAATTTTTTTTCATCTTTTGGCTGCTAATGCCAACGTGATGACCTTTGTGTTGTGCAGGCCCTTGGATGTGGGAGGAGAATGTATTTCCCATCATTAGCAGAGGCAGGCATGGTCCCGCTATCTTTCTAACTTTGTTACAGCACACATGTTTTCTTTTGAACATCCTTCGGTGCGTACTTCCACGCATGCATCTTTTCTATTTGATTTGCCCCATGGTTACCACAACACAGCCCTTTTCCTGGGCTGGTTACTACAGCAACACAATCCGAGTTTGGTAGCAACACATTGCAGGCATCAAAAAAACACACTATTAGCTCAAGAAACATGATACTACATGTCAGCAGCCCATGCCACAGAGATAGTTTCCTGTAATATCTCACCCCTGTCTAATTACGAAACTATGAATCCCCACCTCCTCGGCAGAGCACAAGCTTGAGCAACCCCTGCCTTCAGAGAATGCCCAACAGAGATGCACTGCTCACCATCTCCAGTGTGCCTGTCATCGCAGAGTAACCACAATGAGCCAGATCTGATGGACTCCACGGCCTGAAGTGTAGCATCCATTCCACAGATGCTGTTACTTGCACTAGCAGTAAAGGCCGAAGTTTCATCTAAAATTCTGTATGGTATCATATCTGCATTCTTCTGCACACATGTATTGGTACTAATAATTTATTTTTTTTAAAAGAAAGTTTAGGGGGATTGTGGAGGAATCTTCCTGTGTTGTCATTTCACTGCAAAGAGGCTGTATTACACATTATATGAAGTTACTCAACTGAACTCTTGTACAACTCAGAATGAAGAAACCTCTCAGTACACTGGCTTATTTCTATCTAATTCACTGCCCTGGGACACAAGCGGGATTTTATTGCAGCAGGTGAACAATTACCAGTACTCAGCTGTCAGGTGAGAGACTGCTTCTTCCCCCCAGCTACAAACAGCCCCAATGCAGCGCACACGTACTTGACGTTAGCGATATACTGAAAACAGCACAAACCAGTCAATCTGATCATTTCTCAGCCACAGCCAACCATGATAGAAAGTTCGGCCAGACTATTACCGCTGTTATTAATTAGTTTCTATCCTGAGGGAACAGCCTATGCCAGATTTACTCCCAATTTAAACTGAGGGAACTTACCCAAAAACGTTTTATCCGGTCACACACAGCATAGCCCCTACTGAGTGAGCGTGCTATTATGAGAAAGCAAACTGATATAAATATAGCACAGTGACAGTATACACTCTGCAGTTATTTCCTCTGCGAAACAAAGAATGAAGTGGGGAAGCTGCTCAGCCAACTTTCTGCTAAGGCCACGGAAAACTGCACTGATGACATCAACAAAAATAATCAGTTAAAGACAAATCTGACAAATAATTCTCAAGCAACATTTTAAACTGAGGAATTCGACCTCCTTCTCAAGCATTCACAAACCTGAGAAGACACATACATTTCCACCAGCAGCTTCTCCATTTATATTCATTCACAGAATGGATTTTTTTTCTTGTAATTTTTCCTGTTAGCTTTTATTTTTACAGGCCAAATTGACTGCAGGTTGATGTAAGAATTAATCATCTCATGTATGAAAAACTACTTTTGAGGCATAGGCTGGGACAGACCAGATATTAAACTCCATTGCAGGTATGGCTGATTGTTTGAGTGTGCATACACATGCACTCTCCTGCAACCCATACCTTATATGAAGAAATTCAGATTATGATTTTCATAGCTAAAGCCAGTAAAGCCAACAACCCCAAAATGCTCAGTGGTTTTGTCTTTTTTTAACTCTACATGTAGAAAGGAACACAGTTAGAAGCATATGTCTGAAGGAAAAATAATGAAGCAGCATATAGTAAGCAGAAATCATTTTCTGGCAGTATTTTCCCAGCTACAGTTGAACTGCCAACTTTAAAGAAGTTATTTTAGCATACAAGATGAATGTATCTCAGGAACAAAAAGAATCACTCTTCCTAATTCTCCTCTCATGCACACTCCTCAATCCTGTTCTCAGACATGAAGCATTGCTTAAAAAATGCCCATGGAACAGACTGAAAGATGTTGCTGCTTCTCTATATAGTTATTTATAATAGATAATCTTAGAATCACTCTTAATTCCAGCTCATCATTTATGGTGTTGGCAAAGTTGCTGCAGTGAATTTAGTCTCATTATTCATCTTTGGGTTGTACAGTACCTTGTATTTTATATATCATCCTGCTTTATCCAGTGGATCGCTCACAAGTGCTTGCAGAACCAGGGGAAGGTGAGTAACGATTCAAGGACAAAAGCTAAATCCTGAAATGCTATCATTTTAGGGCCAGTTACAGGAAAACACAGACACACTCTGAATAAGTACAAGAACCTCTAAGTACAGAAGCAATACACCCAGGAATGCCATAGCATGCTATATAGTTGGTCTTTCCAACAGGCCTCTGCGCTGTCCCAAGACACCGAACACCACTCAGAAAGTCAGCAGGACTGTTCGGCTTTGCCATCTACGGTCATACCCCAGCTGCATTCAGTTATGCTTTGGAACTTGATTAAAATGTCTTCGCAAGAAAAAAAATCTCTTAATGGGATCATCCATGTAGTTGGCAGCCAAGACAAAACAGGCATGATGGGACAAGTGCAGAGTTTTGGTTATTAGAAGCTACGCTAACAAGTGCGGAAGGATCACAACAATGGCAGCACACACCTCACTGATTTATTGCACTGGAGCCATTTATCTAGTGACAAGTCCTGCAGAAAGAAGAATAAGCCAAGCTGGTCATTCTTTCAGAAGGCAACTTCACCCACAACATTCTCTCTAAACCTGCCTGAGAGGAGATTCCTGATGAAACTCCCGAGTACTTTACCCCAATACCAGAGGTGTTTCATTGGGTAACTGAAGCCAAATTTCATACCTTAACCATCTGGAAGAATTTTGCAACATGATCACCAGAATCATGAGTTCCACTTCAGGCTCACCATACCTCAAAATAGACCTCACCAGCTTCCGCACCTCATTCCATCGCAGGGATCACATTATCTGGGGTCCTGCCACAGCATTCTGGGTCACAGCACCTACTCCATAATAGGCATTTCCTTGCTAAAATGCTTGGTAGTGAAAAGACGTGTCTCCTCTCAGTCTCCTTAGACTCTAATGATCACTCAGACAAATGCTTTGGAACAGGAAGGCAACTACGGTATCTTGGGGAGGGAAATAAGAAATCATCACATACGCCACTTGGAAATTCTTCAGCTAAAACTCAACCATAAGCAACCACTATCAGAATTTAAAGCAATCTGGGAAAAATCAGTAGAATCTCCCTGCTGCTCATAACCGCTTGGTGTAGAGACCCATGTCAGGTTACCTTCGCAAGCCCTGCAGCTCAGGGAGAAGAGGCATCCCTCCCACTGGCACCAAACAGCTCAGACAAGATCGAGGTGCCAGCCCGCAAGGAAAGTCTCCATGAGAAGTTCAGAGTGCCTTACCTATGTACAGGGAGGAATCTTTCCGCCTCACGTGGTCATCAATGTAGGAAACTCCCAGGGGCTGGACAGGAGTAGCACCAATGCCCAGGAGGACCTGTGCTCCAATGAGCAGCAAGTACATCATGTTGGTAGCAGTCCTATTCCTGCAGATAAGGTCCGGGTCTGGTCCTTCATCGCTGGTGGACCCGTTGGCAGCACACACATCCCTCCCTTCAGCCCCCCAGCGTATTTCTCCAGACTCATATTCGTACTGGTGGGTCAGAAATTCAGGCAACGCAGAAAGGAGGGCACCCAAGGCCATGACTATTCCTCCACATCCTATCAAGCGTGGTCGGTGTCCTCGGGCTCCAAAGTAGCTCACAAAGAGGATGAGGGCCAGGTTGCCAATCTCGAAGCTGCTGGCAATCACACCCACGTCAGCACTCTGGAGGTTGAATCGCCGCTCCAAGGTGGTTAAAACACTCACCTACAACAAAGAAATCAGAGAAAGTTACTGAAAGGGAATACAGTATGACCTGCCTTCTGTCCTCCCAAAGCATAGGTTTCCCTGACTTCCCTTGGAGCCAAAACACCTACACATCAACAACATCCAAATGACAGTATTGTAGTAGCTGACCTCCAAGCATGATCTGACTATTCAAATACAACCACAGCAGAAGGTCCTAATACCAAGTGACATTTCACAGCCTACCACCTGTCTGAGCACACATTCGCTTCCAAATTCCGGCACACATCAACGTATATTTTGGGTGCCTGCAGAGCCCCATGACTCCATGACTGGTTAGCCACTCTTTGGGCCCCCTTTCTATCTGAATGCACATCCTTCACACACTGTCCGCCAGAACCAAGGCACAAACCACACCAAGCTCACTTCATGCCGGGCACCCACTCTTTCTCTGGGAACAAACTGCAGTTAGCGAGCAGCAGAAAACCTTGTGGATGCTTGGCTCACACAAGACCGTCGAGTCAGAGACAGTGATGAACAAATCGGCAGTTTGGCTGGCACAAAAGGCTTCTATTAAAGTATACAAATAAAATGATGATCAAAGGGTTTAAACTGTTTGTGGATTAGTTAATGACTGGGATCATCACTTACAGCATAGTTTTGAGAACGTGGACCAATGAAGGTTTACCTAGAAGATTTAAATCCACGATGAAGAAGGAAAGGTTTAACAAATAGTGGTTATTTAACACAAAGAAGAGAATCACACGAATAGTCTTCAAATATTTAACACTGCTGGAAAAAGGAGTGACCTGTTCTTTATATTCAAAATGGGCAGGACAAGTGGCAGGGTTAAACTGCAGCACAGATGGTTTAGGTTAAATACAAGGTGGGACAAATCCAGACTTTTACTGATAAGGATTATGAAGCACTGAAATATATTGCGTGGAAAGGCTGTAGGGGTCTTTAAAGATGGCACAAACCAGCACCTGCCAGGAAAAACACTGGTATGACTGATCTTGCCATAGGGCAGGAAAATGAACCAGATGATCTCAAGAGCTCTTCCAGTCTTGATGACATGGTGCAATGAAACACAAAGATATCCTGCAACAGTCATAGCAGCAATCGGAGGAGGAGGATGAAACGTTAGATACCTCACTTGCTGTCATCCCTGCTCAAGGGAGAAAACTCAGCGAATTCTCACGTCTATAGCAGCGTCCCCTTTATACAAGAAAAAAAATAACGAAAGAAATCTTGAACATGTCACAGAGATGCCAAAAACTTTTACCTTGGATAAAAGACTACCTTGTTTTCCAGGCTGCAAAAGATTAAGATATTTAAGGTTGTCCTAAAACAGGCAGGTTTCTCTATTAAAAAAAAAAGTGATAAAGACCTCAGAGCAGAAGGTAGCCCCTGGACAGAATAAAAATAGCCTCCCACTGGAGGCACTGAAAATCTCTGCTGATAAACCTCACAAAGCAGGAGCCAGTCTGACCGACCTTAAAGTATTCTGACAGCAGCTCTTCTCCAGGGGCAGTTACCCTCTGTTAGAGTACAGCAGGGCACAGTTGGACAAAGACAGGCCCATCGGCAATAAGATGGAAAAATTGAAACAACCCACTTCTGCTGCTTTGCATAAGCAAAAGCTCCCAAATCTGACCCTGACAAGTGTCTGACATCTCCAAAAACTGGACTGCTTTCACAGTTTTTGAAAATTCAGCCTTCATCCCATACAGGAAGTTACCATTTAATACTACTACTGTAATCCTCCCCCACTAAAGAGCCAAGAACAGAGCAAGGCAAAAAATAACCTAAAAATCAACCCCTATGACGAAGACAATGCAATGGCAATAATTCTTCCTCACGCCAAAACCAAGGGAAGATGTGTGTGTTGGAGGCAGAGGAGACTACCACTTCATCCAAAACACCATGTGCAGGTACCTGGTGGGATGCAATGGCTCTGATTCACCAGGGAAACAGTGTCCTTTTGTGCGAGGGCACGGCACGGCCTGTCCCTGCTCCAGTGACTGCGACCATGCTGCTCAGTAAACAGTGCTCCAGCACGTATCCAAGAGCAATGCCACTGTTCCCAACTCTCCATGGGAGACAGATGGACCTGAGCAGAAGGGGAAAGACGCTGCTAGAAAACACCACTAGTATTTTCAGAGCAAGGCACACCAGGGTGGAGGGACACGACATCCCATCGCCCCAGGCTGCCCCATCAGGCACTCGTGAGAGTGCTACATGTACCACCCACAACACAGGGCTGATTTTACTGCAAAGTGTGATCTAACAGGGCTGGTGCAGTCAGACTGGTAGGAATCCAGACTTCAACACCACACAGCAAACACCAAGTTCTAAGCGATGCAAAGCCCTTGCTATAGGAGCTCCTTCATGCTACGACCTCCAGCCCATCCCTGACGAACATGGCTATAGTTGAGGTCCCACGAACACCAATTTCACAAGGGGGAATCTCTCAAAGATGAACAAAGAACTCTGAGCATGCAAAATCATGCCAGTGGTGCTGTAGCTAGATAGGAAATTCACAATTACTCATTACAGCTGTGTAAACTGAGGCATAGAAAACCAAGTATTAATGAGACAAGTACAGTCAACAAAATTAATTGGTGATGGAATAATTTAGGCTGGAAGATTAAAAACCAACAGAAGTGAATTCCCAAGGCCAACCCATATTAACTAGCTTTGGAAGTCTCTCCCGTATTTCCATCTGGCTGCCAAATTTCAAGCTTCAGGTCAGATTTTGGACAACTGCATTTCAGGTAAAAAAAAAAAAAAAAAAGAAAAAAAAAAAGAGGACCATTTCTAAGTGCAATACACAGTGACAGGGACAGTAAATTGGTGACAAACCTCGGAATTAAAACAAGAAGTCTCAATTTTCATCCTGCTCTTATTTCAGTGGAACTTCAGTTGTTTTTTTTTTTCTCTTGCTGTAAAAAGCTAAACCCCTCATAAGAGGGAAACAGAGTCTTGCCATCCCCTAACAGCTTCTTGCCTTGCCTTAGTGAAGGGACTGAAACAAAAGGATGAGGAGAGGAGAGAAAGCCAACCCCTCTGATAAAAGCAGGCAGGAGTTCTTACTCCTCTAGTCGGATCACACTTCCCAGCCTGCTCCATCTGTCTGTAGCACTGCCACCCAGTGCTACAAGTTCTGCCTTTATTAAGTGGGGTATAGGGTGCAGGGGGGCCACAGTGAAAGAACAAAACCATCGCACCAGCACTAAGCATCCAGAGTAAAACAGCCTCAAAGTGCAAAGTGCTGACATCAGCGTCAGCAGAATAGCCTCCAGAGCACTGACAGTCATAGGGGGAAAAAAAAAAAATCCCAATATAAAAATAGGGCTGAGAAATAAACTGTCAACATGCAGATTTTTAGCCAGAGAACACCAGGAACACAACTGCATTACATCCAGGGTGGCTGCAGCCCAGACAGCACCAGCCAAATTCTTGCTTTGACATTGGCTTTGACCTTAAATATGAAATCAGCATTAGCACAGCAGAAATGTTACCTGCATTTATTAAAAGAATCAACCTCTGCTCATGGCTAGAATCATTTCTCCCACCCTCCTTTATGGGGTGTCCCACATATAAGCATCTCCTGTGTGTACCCTGACGAAATACTGGCAGTCAGCATGCAGGATGCTCCCAGTGCCCTTGTTACTGTTCGATATAAGAGCACCGTCCTGTCCGTATTTCCTTTCACAAGCCTGCTCCCCAGCAGATAAGCCATCACAGCTCCTAGACACTAGCTCTCTTTAACCAGAGTTACATAAAATGTTGCAGAAGACGTGACAGCTCCCTGTAAAATACTGACATCATGTGAAAAGGCTGCTAGGATTATAGAGTCCCTGTGCGCTGAGACCAGGTTGAGCATTCAGGAGTGCAGCCCATGTGGATGTTGGTTTAATAGCAGGGATGCGGGGAATGGAGTGGTGTGACAGCACAGCCGCTTCAGATAGACAACCTCCTGCTAAAACACAGCAAGAAGCACCAGGAGCCCACGTTATTAGCTGTAAAGCTGCAATTTCCTGACTCCTGTCAATTTACACAGCTGTTTTACCAGGGCTGCAAAGAATAGATTAAGAGGATATTCAGTTAAAAAAGCTTCTAACCTAGAGATGAAAACAGTTACCAGGAAGCTATTACAACAAACCAGTAAAATGCATGCAGACACAATACATGGGACAAGTGCCTAGGAATGAGACGTGTGTGGTTGGACCCCAAAAAGTTAGTGGTATGTAACTACTCAGTGGACCAGACAAGCCCAGAGGAGGCACGAGAGGACAGAGGTAGAGACAGCATTGTTATGGTGGCAAATGTCAGGGCCCGTGACACTGGGAACACCGCTGAAGCTACAGCTTCATACGGGTATGCCTGTGCTAAAGACAGCTCTACTTTGTGCTACTCATGTCCTCACGTCTGTCCTGCAGATCAGTCCTTAGGTGGGCACTGAGGGTCTGACCAGCAGAGTACTTCAGCTGCAGCACTGTACCCGCCCTCAATCATGACAGCCTTGTTGCCTTTTTCCAGGTCTCAAGGCCTCCACCACCCTGAGAGGAGCTGCCTTTCTGTCTGCAACTGCATCCTCTTGTCTGGAGTAGATAAAATGGGAATCCCACTGGAGACATCTCCCACCCAGTTTTTAAAAGCAGCTCCACCAAGATTTAGCTGTGGCATTAGAGATCAACAGCACTGCATGGCTGTCCTTACTCCAGACTAAGTCTACACCAGACCAGTCAATTGGACTCACTAACTAAATCAGGTTGGGCACTTTGCTCACGCAGAAAGCAGGCTGGAGATCTAGAGAGGTCCTGTAACCCAGCCTTCTGCCTTTCCGTGAACACATCACCTACCATACAATAACAAGAAGCGATTGAAGCTTCTACGATGCTTGCACTATCGCCTCTTCTTACAGCACCACAGAAGCCTGCACACGTTTGTCTCTGGTGATTTTGAAGACTAACCTCAAAAGGACCTGGGCTAAAGGGGCCTCCTAAGCCCACCCTAAAACACTCCTCAATGACTGAAAAAATGAAAATTATCTCATATAATGCACATAGTGGCAAATGACCCACATCAAAGAAAAAGAAAAGAATTCAATCATCACCTTAGAATTTTACAATAAAGCAACTTACATTGCAACGCCTGGAACTAAATCCAGGCACGCTTTTGCCATGCCATTCTGGACTTACTGAAATAACACATGCTCACATTTATCATTCCTGCCTGTCCCAAATCTATAGATCTTGGCACTTCTGAACCCAGGTAAATTTGTGTCCTCTATAGGTTGTTTATTTTATACTAATGCTCAGCCAAAATGCAACCCACAAACCTGCTTCACACTGTTGCCCCGCTTTATCACTAAGAAACGAACTGTAGGCTGGGGGCACCATTATGAAGTCAGAGATACCGTGCACTGAAAATGACTATCATATTGTTCGTATCTCCAATGATCAAGTCATATTCACCCACAGAGTCTACAGATAAGTTCATTGTATTAATAATAGAGGGTTATATATAGAAAACACATTGACTTTATGCCTGAAGAACCTTTTTAAAAGGCTTCTTTTTAATGTAAAATACATTTTGTCAGTTATGTGGTAAGAGATCGGACTTGAAGAGACACGTCTGCAGTGCTACAGGGTGTAAAATAATTGCCTGGCAACTGTGTTCCCAAAGGAAAACAAACGCAAACCGTCTCCCAGAGTCTCCACTGCAGGGCTGAGAAACACAAGATTCCTCGAAAAGCCAAAGTGACCATACCAGAAACCAAGCCTCTGCTTCCACACAGCTCCACCCACTTCTTCAGATGTCACCTCATCCTCTCTTCCCACAGCCACGTGGGATGGAGCAAAGAGCATCCTGGAGCTGGGGGCAACCCTCCCTGCAGAGCTGGTACCCGTGGGCTCAGCCCCTTTTGCCGCCCACCCTCCCAGCTGACAGCACAACCACTGGGCTCAGGCTCAGGCCCAAGGGAGCGATGCTGATCCTCTGCTCCAACATCTTTCCACTCCATAATTCCAACGTTGAGACGATCACTTGTGGTTGAGACCAATTTTTAAAAATGCAGACAATTCCCTTGGCATTCTGCCCACTCCTTCCATATCAGATGGCTGGGAGGAAGGCAACAAGCTGAATACCCTTTGCCCAGAGCCAGGCATCAGCATTCCTTGCTGCTCCACACCCCATGGAAAGACTGAGGGCATCGGGACCTCCCATCTCAAGCTGCTGAGCACTTGTGTCAACACCATTCCTGGTCCAATAAAGTCAGTGGAAACATAAAAGATGTTCTCACCGCAGATGCCAACACCCGTGCTGGCTTTGAGCATACGAACATACGGGAAAGAAAAAAAAAAGGGTGACAATACGAACACACCCGAGCTGGCTCTGCTCGAGGTCTGGAAATCATCTCTGCATAGAAATTTGCATTCACATGACAGGGATAATAGATGCCGCAGCTGAACCACTGCTGAGAAGCAGGGTGTTATTAGCCTGGCTGTTGCTGCACGTGCCTATGCTGTTTCTAGGCCAGCACCAGAAAATCCGCAGGTTACTGTACTGGTGCCACGAGGCGTTTGCAGCTCTGATCTATGCCCTCACTGGTGTGAAAAATTCATTTTACATTCTAGTGACCAGCTCTGAGATTGCAGACACAGTCCAAATTAAGCACACATTCAAGGTCAGGATTTTCAGTGGCCTGAGTAGAAAGGGTATAACACCATGCAGCAAGAGAAACAGCACCCTGCACTCATGGTCAGAGCAAGACAAGCACTTTTGGCAACCCCCTTCTCCAGCACCACACAGAAAACTTTTCTGCCATCTCTTGTACCCCTCTGTGCATCTCATCCCCACATTTCAGTGGTCACAGCATCTTGTGCCACTTGCCCTCAGCCAGCGCAGGGCATAAAGCCAACGTAGCTGGGTAGCCCATTGCCGGGTTACACAGCTCTGCCACCAACGCTCACAGCAATGCTAGATGCTGCTGCATCTTGCAAACAGAGCAAAGAGCAGCTGGCACCCACAGAAGATATCCTGTTTGGTCAGGAGCTGATACATCAGTGCAAAGCCGCAGTTTGTTTCAAAAGAACTTAGAAGAGAAAAAAAGTCACATGCCTCTCAGAGTGAAACGGGGATCCATCCTGATCAAACATGCAACACAGAACCCTGGCCTCTAATCCAGGCAATCACTGCAGTGAACAGCAAAGCAACCAGGCTGTTGTTAATCTTCCCCTTTTGCCTCCTAAGGATCCTGCATTGGACACAAGGGACTGACCCCCTTTCCCTGCCTCCTCTGAGGAAGAGAAGGAGCACTGCCCCACTTACAGTGGTGTGAACAAAAAGATCATCAGGGGTGTTGCTTGCAACCTACCCCCTCACATCCATCATGGAAAGTTAGCGAGAGTCACTGACAGCTCAAAATAGACCCAGGTACGGAGCACCACACCACATCAAACTTCCCTGTAAAACTTGAAAGGCTTTTTCTGTTGCTCTGAAAACGGATGTGCATCACGGTTGAGATCTGCATTTTTTTTTTTAACCTTTTGAATTCCCAGCCTATGGTGATATTACCACAACCACAGACTGAGTGTCCTCACACGCTTTCTGCCTCCAAGTCTGTTCAAGATTCACCTCACTCTGTGAAGGCAGGTGATACTTTAGCCTCTGACAAGACATCTACACAAACATATCCAGTGCCAGAATCCATTTGTAGCCCACACTGCTCTTTAGCAGCACACATACACTGAAGCTAGTGGATATTTGAATCCTTATTTATTGTTAAGTGTTGTGTCATTTTCACTGGCAGCAAAATAATGCATCATAAGAATGCAAAGAAGCACAAACCTCAACCCTGTAACTGCGGTTTTGTGTGCTTTAAAAACTGTAGCCAGCACATTTCAAACCTGAAGGATGAAGAATTCCACATGGAATAAGTGCGCAGCAGCAGAGGATCGAGAGCAGGAACGGCCGCTCAGCTCTGTCAAAGCAAACAGCTGAGGGGAAGCAACCAGAGCTGCTTTGACACATTCAGAGATGGACCTCCTTTCCACCTCCCCCTGTGGCCAGCAAACCAGCTAAAGAGGAATTTAAACTGTATATAACTTACATGCAGGCCGCTGCAACATTAAAGGCACTCTTGGCCAGATACAGGACTGGCAGTAAGATCCACACATGGGCCCAGGACTCTGCAAACAGGGCACCATTGTCCTGGGTTCCCTTCCAGTGAAGAAGAGGTGAAACTCATGTCTCTGGAAGACTTCCCAGGAAAAAAGTTCCTTCCTAGGTACTATCAAAGTACTGGAGTGGCAAGATCCTAAGCTGTCACACTGCAACACCCTCACTTCTCCACCCCCTCAGCTCAGTGCAAGTTTGCTTGTTTATCTAGAATCTATTTCCTAACACAACACTTTTATGCTTGCAGACAAGGCTTTCTACTATAAACAGGGCTACTTACTGTACCGAAAGCCTGTCATGGAAGGACTTCATGTTACCTTAATTTACAATCAAGAGCTGAATTCATGGCTAAGGACTGCATCTGCGTTAGGCCTCAGGGCGGATCAGGAAGAGAGGCCTGTGGGGCTAGTTGCAGCAGCGTTCCCAGCTGCCAGGCATGAACCAGGGATGAAGTGACACAGGCAGGACACTCTGAAGCTGCCTTAATAAAAACTTTGATGGAAGCCAAATTCAGTTTTCACGGTTGGAGGACAACAGTGATTATATAAAGGCTATATACTGAGAGAGGAGCTTTTCTGACAAGTCCTGCTCCTTTTCTCCTCATCTGCTCTGGCTCTGCTGATATCTCTCGTGCTTCACTCCTTACCCATCAGCAAGGATGTCTGGCTACAGCAAATGGGAACTCAGCTTAGGGAGAAGTCAGAGGCATTTCTCATCAACCAGTACATGAAATGCTTTAATTTAGTAAGCCTTGGGAGGAAGGAAGCCATTTAAAAGGGAACCAACAGAATGGCCACAGTGTATTGTCAATCCACAGCACTTCGTAACAACTCATAAAAGAATCACCAAATTACTGTAAGCATCTGTGGGCATAATTAGGGTCTCTCTAGCACCTAACTAGCAACGCCCCGAGCTTGTCCCAAAGCCACATGAGCTGCTTGCTTATTCCCACCTCACACCCATGCAAGAGCTGTCCGTGTCATCCTGCTTATTTGCTAAGTAACACCCTCCTACAAAGCTGTTCACAAAGTACTCATTTCTCCTTCCACGTTGTCTCTGTGCAGAGCCCAGGGCACAAACAGGAGCTGCATGCCGGCTGCTGCCAAAATTCCCGCTGAAGAACAGGGCGGGTTGGGAGGCAAGCACAGGGGTCGTGGTGTAAGCAGACAAATCGGGGCTTAAAGGTGGTCTTAAATCTATTCCCACCTGAGAACCTGGGTATTATCTGAACATTTCCTGTGTGGAAGTCTTAAAGGGCAGACCTGGGACATCTGGTGGTTCCGAGTACAACACAAACCATGCAACTTCATCCCTCGTACCACCATATCATCTCCCCATTTTGCCACTTCTCAAAGTAGTGAGCCCCTTTCCTCCTGAACAGAAGGCAATTCACAAGTGTCTTTTAAAATAACACATGGAAAGTAACATATAGGGAATAAAAAAAAATTGTTAAAGAAAAATGAAATGGGAGATCTAGCTAGAACTTGCAGGCTTGTCATACTTGCAGTACTTGTCTCAACAAGTTCCCTGTAAAATGGGAGATATAGGCAATGGGATGTCTCACCAGATGATGGGAGCTCTATTCCTTGGGATTCACTATGGAGTGAGCTATCCAAAAGCCAATGAACAAATGCATCTGCTGAGGTTGTACACAGATACCTAGATTTCACCCCGTGTCTGCAGGATTAGCAATAACCCGTGCCACAGACAGGCACCAAACAGCCACAGAATCACCAGACCCTGCAAAAATTCAAGGAGCACACACAAGAACAGAAATCACCACCTCCTCCCCCCTTATCTACCCGAGTCTGACATGAGCAAAAGCACAATACAAGACGTTCCCATGGAGGAATGCTGCTCCTACAGCAGGGACACACCATATTCTAAGAGAAATCCAGAATTCAGGCACTGCAGAGCAGGAACGGTTTTGCATTCAATGTTCAACGCCAAGTCAGAGACATTCACTAACCAACTGGTCAATGTAGCCAACTAAAGAGAGTGCTCTCTCTTTCTACATGTACTTTCCCAAGCTCTGGTTTCTCTTAACCCAGATTTTGCAGGTGTATGAGACACCAGCCAGGACAGGAGCTGCACATGCAGCTGCCGTATTCCCACCACCGGCAGGAATCTGTCACCTCCGGGTGCATTGCTCAAAGCCATGCGAAGCTTCCCTGGGAGCTACAAAGCAAGCAAAGGCAAATGAAAGCCATATGCATGAAACCAAGCATGACAAAGCTGCTTGGTCCTTCAGCAAAGTGGCCCATGCAGCCCCTGGCACATGGGTTTCTCAAACTGGGAGATGACACTGGTGGACCTGTGATGGAGAACAGCGGTGAGTCCAGTCCAGCTTGCATGGGGGAAGCTAGAAGAAGTTTGACTGGTGGAAGGCTCATTCTTCATCCAGTCTCACTACCTTCTATGCTAGATCTTTTGTCTCCTTTAACCCAAGCCTATTAAAAGTTTTCCTCACAGCTCCCTGCCCATTTTCTTCATATCACACATATT
The DNA here is from genome assembly GCF_000690775.1 of Eurypyga helias. Taxonomy (NCBI): domain Eukaryota; kingdom Metazoa; phylum Chordata; class Aves; order Eurypygiformes; family Eurypygidae; genus Eurypyga; species Eurypyga helias. The sequence continues at coordinate 13,432 of NW_010242045.1, read as the reverse complement.
CTCCACAGTAATTTCAAATCCGTTTTTTCATCTTCCACAGTTTTTCACTCATCCTTTGCAGACCACTTCTACATGAAGTTCATCCTCTTTATACTCAGCTTCTCCCGGGTGCCTGCCTCCCCAAGGTACTAATTACAATACAGTTTATTAGCCAGGCACATAACACTTTGGCTCTAGATTTGGCCTGCTTTAAATGAAGCTAGACACCACTGAAGCAGTCACTGCAGTCAATAACAGGGAAGGAGATTTTTCAAAAGCACTTAAGTGGCTTTGGCACAAGAGTCCCATTTTCAAAGAGACACTCAGAGTAAGTCACTTTCGTCAATGAGAGTATGGCTCAGAAAGCAACTTTGAAAAATAATACCCTCAGGGTCTTTTAAAATCCATCACTACCAAAGAGCGAGTAAAGCAGCCCCAAGCAGTCTTTTCCTGTGAAAGCTCCAAAAGCAAAGGGCTAGATGCTTCAAGCCTGTGGTTTTAGGCATGTGGGAAGGAAGCAGGGATACCATTCAGCTGGCAACAAGGCTGCATCATAGCCCAGGGTGAATGGAGAAGCCTCACAGGTCAACCACAGGTAGGATAGCACAAAACTACCAGCCCATTAATTCATTTATTTCAACTTACCATGGTTGCTGATAGAGATCTGGTTCAGAGTCCAAACCAGGATGAATCCTTTCATTGCAGTTAACATCATTGTAGCAGCTGAGTGTCCATCATCAAGGCCACAAGATGCCCTCAAAGCCAGACAATACCATAGCTAGCACATTTGGAGGGAGAGAAAAAGCTCAAAGAAGGCCTGGGGAAGTCCACGACTAGGCCAGGAAATGAGCCCAAACATCCCTGGTCTGCATCTTCACCAGAAAATACAAATAGTAGTTGTTCCTCAGCCAATAAACGTTAACCCCATGGGCAAAGCTGTCCTCTCCCAAGTATGCCACATGTCACATTGTCCAAAGGAGAACAAAAACAGATTTCTCTGGGCAGGAACATTAGTCTTGACTGATGAAGGGAGTCAGTTTGGACATGATGGCTCTGGACAGCCAGCTGCAAAATAAGAGCCTGGCTTGAAAACATTACCCACATGTGGCAGGAATGTTCCCCTGTCCCTGCCAAGATGCCACCATTACCAGAACCTGCCCAGACAGTATTGGCTCAGGGGAAACAAGTTGCTGTTCCCCCATCATCTAATCTCTCACTTGCATGAGCAGCGGAGGTGAGGGAGAGGGCAGGGAAATACAGTGACACGGACTCCTGGAAACACTCCATGAACTTAATTTTTTGTGACGCTATCTGGATAACAAGAGTTCTGAGTGTAATCAGGATGCTGAGAATCAAATTGAAAGTGTCTGAATCTATACACTATGCACCATAGGGGGCAAATAAAGGAGAAAGCAAAGGTTGTTTTAGCTTCAACTTCCATTTCCAGTGTAGCAAAGTTCTGTGCATCTCTTAAACCCCATACCTTGAAGTCTCAGTGCAATGTCTAAGAGAAATCCATAATGTTTTGGTCAAATTTGACACTGGAGTAACCAGACACACTCCATTCATGCCAAAAGCCACTGTTAGCCAGAAAACCCCACTTTGCCACCGGCCATTTGCAAAAAGTTTTTGTTCACTTTGGTCAACCAGCCTTCCAAACAGTAATGCCACCTCAGATCAAGTAATTTTGAAGATGGGGACACAGATTTATTGAGCTGGGACATTACAGGACAGCCAGGGAAAAAACTTCCCAACATGAGACCATAGAACCTTATACTGATTCCCAGACTCACCATGGCTTCCAGAAGAAATCAATCCAATTAAATGAAGCCATATAATGACTATTTGCTGCAGCCCCACTTGAAGGGCTTGCTCCATATGTAAAAGGAGTTCTTCAAGAGGACAAATTCTGCCCTCCTACCTCCATCCCAGACTCTCACACTCTCCCTCCCTTGCCTCAAAATCACAGTTCTGCAGAGTCCTGAACTGTTTTCAAGCTCTGACCCTGAAGAAATAAAAATCTGGTGCCCTGGATTAAAACAAGCCAGTTTCTCCTGCCAGCAACAATCTGGTCCCAGAAATGCAGTGAAAACAGAGAGAACTTTGCATCCATATTTACCTCTGGGTTGTTACCCTGCTAGCCAACTGCTCACTGGATACCTGCCCACAGAATCCCAAAGATGCAGCTTATTAATGTGGTAGCATCTTGAAAACTCAGATAACAAGGAACCCTGGGCACAGTTCAGAGATAAACTTCAAGGGTTTGCAACTTGAAAATGGCACAGAACTGATTCTAAAGGCTGCATCCAGTATTTCCCAAGAGTCATTATGCAAAACTACATTAATTCAATAGGGATATGTTTAAATAAGAAGGCAAATAAAAATTCTGGCAAAAAACCTGTCCAGCATTGAATTAAGCTGAATGATTTAAATCAATAAATGCCATCTCAGCTACATGGTTCCACAAGACACAACAAGAAGAAACTTGAAACTTCTGCCTTCTTGGTAAAGAGCTAGCACTGAGATTAAGAGCAACACAGCAGCCTTGATGCATCCTAACCCACAGAAAACACTGGACTTCTGTGGAGGGCCAGCATTGAAAAAGCTTGTACAGTTAAGCCAAATGACACAGTAAACCGTCAAAGCTGTGCCTCCAGCACACGGCTTGCTCGTGTGGCTTAGCTTCAATAGCCACCGAGTAACTCCCAAGCTGTTTTTGGAATCCATTCATTCACAAGGATTTGTCAATGCAGAAGTGGCCTAAACTGAGCAAATGAACTCTTGGAAGTGAACAGTTTATGTAGCTCCATGGAATACTTGAAATCTTCCCTTTTCAGCCTTTGCTCTCGAGTTCTTTACAGTCGGTAGGTTTGAATCTCAAAGACTATGGGAAAGCTTTTCAGTAGCCCCAAGCCAGGTCCCTTTTATATCATTTTAATAGTATTAAATATCACAGATTATAACAAGAGAAGAAACAGAAAGCAAAACCCAACCTAGACTGGCATTATCGCACTGTGACCCAAGGGCTCAAGCTAGCCATGTGGTTTTTGATACCACGTTTTGATGGCAGAAACACAAACTTGGGGACAAAACACCCCTCCCTGAACCAGAGCTGGAGATGACGAGACACGGCAGGTTCCTGCAGGAAAACAATTGAGCTCACTGGATGCTCATTGCACTGGGCACCTCGGACAAGACTGACTACAGGATCACCCGAACCGGCTGATATTACAAAACTAACATCACCACCCTTCACAAACAAGCACCCCTAGACAAGGCATCCCTTCAGCTAAAGCTCCTGTCCCTCAGCCAGCAGCTGCGCTGACTTCAGACATAAGGACCTGCATTATAACTAGCCATAGGCAGCAGGAAACAAAGTGTGGATCTCATGCAGAGCCTGAAAGGCCCATTGTAATTAACCACTCTCAGCCCTGTACATTGAGCAAGACAAAAAACAAAAACCACAGTTTTCTTTTGCTGGTAAGCCCTAAAAATGCTGCCCACTATTTCTCATAAACATCCTATAAGCCCAATGCTTTCTCTGTCTGTAAACCACAGCACTTGGCACAGGCTATAGGGAAGGTTAATTCTCACAACAATCAAATTTTACAGACAATGCCTGCAGGACAGAAAGAATATCAACATATTTTAGATGCAGACACGTGTTTCTCCTTGGGCTGAACCTGCTTGCTGACCAGCAGAACACCACAAAAAAGAGTGACTGACCACCAAGCGCAGACAGAATCCAAGCACAGGGAAAACCATTTACCCAATGCCAGCCAACATTTCTGTAAGAGCATGCCGGTGCTCAGATACGCTTAACGATTTACTTTAGCTCATGGGCGAGGGTGGATGCTCTCCCAGCAGAGCACAATGAGCATCCGATGGAGACATGTTCCTAGTGAGCCTGGGAAGAAGAGGTGGGACTGGGGGGAAGGTGGTGTTTTAATTTTTGCCTTTGTTTTAAACATCCAACTCTATTGTAATTGGCAATAAAAATTCATTTTCCCCAGGTCAAGTCTGTTTTGCCCCTGACAGTAATTGCTAGTCTTTATCTCAACCCACGAGCTTTTTCACCTCATTCTCTGCCCCCTCCCTGTTGAGGACAGGGGAAAGCAGTTGGGTGGATGTCTGGCTGCAGTCCAAGGTTAACCCACCTTTTTTCCACACCAAGCAAGGTGGATACTCTTTTAAAAAGTTACAGCTTTAAGAACAATGTGGCAAAAATAGCTTTACTAAACCATGACAAGTACAGTTCTTCTTCCTGCAGCTCAGAGGAATGACGAGAAGCAAGCCATAGGACTGAAAAACTGGGAATCTAAACTCAAAGTTTTTCCTCTTTAAAAACCAGGTTCTAGTTACATCCTGCTATTTTTTGTTGTTTCCCAGTTACAGGGAAAGAAAGGATCAATCCCTAATTTGGCACCTCAATACATCATGCAATGCTCAAACCGTGTCAGGATGAGAAGTAAGCATGCTTCTAGCAGATGAAAGTCATTAACACAGCACAACAAGCAGCGGGACACCACTTGGGGCATTTCTACTTCATATTTTTCAAAATTATTTTGTTTTAGTCAGTATTTTTAGCTTCCCTTTTGGAAGCTTCAAATGCTGCTCCTCTTCTCCCTTGACATTTCTCAGTATAGACACGAGTATGTGTACATAGAGGTCTGGTATTATTCTGAGGTACAGGGGACTTGTCCTGCTACTACACCAAGCAAAGCACATGCCAGCTTTGCAGCCTGTCAGAGATCCCCTTCAAGCTGAAGTGTGAGGTTTGGTCCACACTCCAGCATCGTAACGTTCCCAAGCAACTCTCTGGCCTACCGGCTAGTGATATGCCAAACTAGGCTTGCATGAAGATGAGAAGTGGAAAGAGGTAGAAGCTATTTCACATCCTCCTTCTCAGAAATAAAAAACAAGAACCCCAAACCAACCTTTCTGCAGCTCTTCCTCTTGAAGTTCTGCCAGAGAAAACAAAGACCATTCATTGTTTAGCACGACAGGTTGCAATCCTATTAAGTTATGGTGTTTTCTTACATGCTGTTATCCCTTTGGAGAATTAAAGGGATAAAACAAATCTGTAACTACAGAAAACTCAGAACTCTGCCCTAGTAGGGCAAACATCCCCATCACTGCTATCCTCTGGGCATCCTGGGTTTGAATGCAGGTGCTCCCTGCCAGCTGAGCACGCAAAGCTCCATCTAATACTGGTTCCAGGCAGACTCCAGGAAAAATACTTAGTCTTCACCTTACACAAATGTCCAGAATAGTTAATCTGTTGTAGGAACATAGAGGGCACGGCTAACTGGCACCTCGACTGTAAAGCAATTTCACATCATTCCATTCAGTTCTTCAGGCATTAAACTGTTCAGGATCACCTTAAAATACACACATACAACATACACTTCAAGGCTGGTTCATATCTATTGTCCTCAAACCAATGCAGATTTCAATTCTGCCAAAAATATAACTTAGTGGGGGTGAGGGCAAATAAAAACAAAACGACAAACACAGCTCTATACATTTTTTAAAATGAAGTGAAACATTTCTGAAAGGTTTCCTGTATTCTTCCACACCCCACAAAACTCTTCCCAAACAGCCAAGCTTTCTTTCAGTCAGTTTCTTTGTGGTAGAGTTTGTTACCTTTTTATTAGGGAAAAAAACCCCAAAACAAACAAGAAAACCAAACCAAAACAAAACCTAGAGAAATGGCTGGATTCAGATGCAAACATCAAAGCATGTAAAAAAACCCCAAACAAACTTGAAAGCAAACCTGACATAGTTGCTTCAGAAACCATAATGCTGGGTGAGTCATGAAGACCTCAATACAACTGAATTATCCAGGTTCTTTCAACAACTTCACTGTCATTTTATGGATCACCATAAAACTGAATTTTAAGTCTTTTTCCACTTTCAGTAAACTAAGGCATTATGAATTTCACAGGTGAACAGCATGGTAAGCATTTTAAAAGGACATTTTAATATTAAAAACAAGAAAAATCCAGCAATCCTTGCCCAGAACACAGATCATTATGTAGCATGGAAAAACAACTTCTGTGCTCCCACACCTGCCCTGGCAGCCACTTATCTAAAAGTCACTGGGCCTGCAAACATGCAGAAATCATCCATGCGATAGCTGCAGACACCAAAAAGATAACGATGTTCCAAAAATACAGGAAAAACAGCTGGCTGTTTGGTGAGGGGAAAGGATACTATGAAGGGGGAGGCAACAGAGAGGAAAAACAAAATCCAAACCACTGCAAATTTCTGTGGTTCAAGAAGAAGTAAAGCAAATAAATAATGATGATAAATATTTCAAACAAACCTGAAATAAAGGTTTTGCTTTCCTGCTGCAAGCAGTCATCTACTATTATTGAGTGTGTTCAGGCACTGCTGCACTATGAGTAAGAGACCCGCAGCTTCAATACAAGAGGCACTGGGCAACAGCAGAAGCAGGCGGGCTGCCTCCCGCACTCCAGCAGAAAGTATTTGGGTATCAAAATGCAGAAACACATCACCTTCAGAATAAGGCTGCAAAAGGCAAAGTTGCTAACTGGAGAGCTTAAGAAATCTGATTTTAGTTCAGAGGTCTTTCCTAGATTTGTTAAATGAGGAGGGGCAGATCCAGTCATACCTGGGCTGTAGGTCTTCATCTCTATGATTACAACTGTATTCCCACTTAAAATGTGGGAAAAGGGAATGGTTCCTTCTCTCCATACTTTGACCCAGCCACTCAAACCGTAACACCTTGGACGCAGGCAGTGCCTTCTCTAAACATTACAGAATGCTGCCCATAACAGGGCAGAGCCTTCCCAGCACCCATGGGAAGTAGAGCCAGACACTCCAGAACTCCCGGAGCAGCTGGCTATTGGTACTGATTGCATTGATAGCGTATGAAGCCTGGCAGTGTGAAATCTCTACTCAGGGGAGCAGGCAATGCTATTTGCATTGCAGTATGTAGTGACAAAGAGACAGTCCTGTGGTTGCTCCAAGGTGACCTGGAGACAGGACTCTTGGGGTTCTGGTCCTGGTTTTGCTGCAGAGTTGTAATGAAACCTTGTAAATCAAAAACCAGTGGCCCATTTCTCTGTGCAATAGGAAAAATGAATCCTTCCAAACTTCACATGAGTTGCTACACGAAGTATTATCATGTGTTTAAACTTCCTTGGACAATGCTTTAAAATACATCACTTTGCAGCTTCATCTGGTGTTGATCAGAAGACAAAGCTACACTAATTTCACCCAAGCTACAATCTCACCCACTAAATAGTATGCCATTGTTTAATCTTGCTACCGTGAAGGAATAACTAGAGACCAAGGAGCGTACAAGTAAGGAAACATTTTAGATTATTATACACAGAGGACAAATTCTTCTTGATGAATTGCAGAATAACTCTTTTGAGGCAATAAATTTTCACTGCTGTAGCAGTACAGAAGCTGGCTTGGGTCCTTTACAATATCTTGAAAGTACAGGAAACGAAAGCCCATGCAACCCAAGAGACATCCCTTTCTGGGAAATCGGTAATATCTGCTCTCCCTTGCAGAGAAGGATGGAGACAACAGTTCAACCCACCCCTCTCTGGCACAGGGGCTACATTACGACTTAAAGAGTGATGCTGCACACCGTTACTAAGCAAGAACAACGCAGACCTTCAGAACACATTGTATTCTCTGATCTCATTCAGCATCCCCTTAAACCTCAGCTGCGCTGATACTGCAGGCCATTAAAACTCAGAGACACAGGCACCCAGCAAATGCTGAAGGGATCTTGGAAGCGAGGGCTGGCCAAAAGAAATGAGACAGTGGATTTATGATGGATCTTAACATTTCTAACAGGCTGCTCTTTTTTTGCAGGGCTTAAACATCGTTTGGCCCTTACAGAGAAATGGAAGAACAGCCAAATTTTCTGCTAAAAATAATAAAAAAATTAAACACTAAAAATCAACTAGTCCACACTCTTACACTTTTTGCCTTTAAAGGCATTTAACGAAGAAGGCATCAGATTGTAAGTCTGGATTTACTCTGCAAATGGCTCACAGTATATAATGAAAGAGAAACACATTGTTATCTCTACACCATTTCACCCATTAGTAGCAGATAAGAAAACATTAAAGCAAAGTATAAATGCCAATTACAAGCCTTCCTGGTACTCAAAAATCCAACCTGCACCTGGACTGGAATTTGTTTCTACTAAATTAGATGAAGTTTTTATGTTAATGAGCCAATGCCACACTCCTGACCCAAGTCCCACAGGAGTCTGAAAGCATCAGAACCCAGAGCTGGAGCTGGTTTCTCCTCCACCCTGCAGTCAGAGACCGAAAAAACATCAAAAGGCTTCTTAAAGAAGAAATATGAATGCAGTCAGAAGAGCTAGTTTAGAATAACTTTCTGCGCAACTCAGCTGCAAAACAGACAATATTCTCTAATGGGAAAGGCATACTAGAAACAACTTTCCAGAAATAACATTGCCAGCAAAGATATATTAAGGGAAAATGAACTGTAAGCAATAACCAGCCAATGCTTGGCAATCTTCATCCCCACTAAAATATTTATTTTCACTCCATGGTTTTTTCTCCCCCCCTTAAATACCCCAGTGACAAATAAATTATGAGCATTATAGCTAATTTATTACTCAGCACTGCTGAGGATGGAGAAGAAAAAAAAAAAGACAGCAGTATTTTAAAGCCAATTCTTACTCTAGGAAAATAAATACTTTAATAAAAACAATAATAAATTCAATGGGAAAACCTGCTCTTGCAGTCAAGTCATTGGACTGAAGCACCTGAGACTGGAATTCCTTGCTCTGCCAGACTCTTCTCTGCCCAAGCCTAAGCCATCTGGGCTCTGCTGCTGTTAACCAAGCAAAAGCTTCATCAACAGCTTCAGCAACAGAACCAAGCTCTGGATCTCTGCCTCAGTTTCCTCAGCTGCAACATTTCTCCCACCCAGTCTACTCGGATCGCAAACACTCAAGGGCAAACCCCACGTACAGCACCAAGCCCAACAGAGAGCTCTGAAGCATTACAGTACTCCTCTATTAAAATTGTCTGTAACGACACCCTCCATGTGGACCTCTCCGCTGACGCAAGGAAGGTCTGACAGGGTCTCTACAACACGATACAACTGCTTTCTGTAAGAGGAAAACAGCATTGTATTTGTCACATTTAATATGGGAGGGGAAGGAGTTGTGCACCAAAACAACTTAAAATCCAAGCGCCAAATTCTGCTCTTAATCCCTCAGTTCCCTGGTGTCCATCTCACAGGACCCTTATTCCTGTTTGTTCCAGCTGGAACCCTTCAATGATTAACTTCTGTATTTAGCTTTGATAATTATTTTTTTCCCCCGAATACGGAATTTAGAAAATGTTCATGAATATCCCAAACCCCAGTAGCAATAAAACTGAACAGAAGGAGCCTGTCTCAGAGCCCACATCCGCACACACATCTCCCCTGGACTCACACAGTACTGTTTTTACTGCAGATACGTCGAGAGGGCTTTTGCAAGCCGCAGCCAAACACTGCTGGACAGGCACAGCTCTGGCCGGGAAGTTAAGCGCAGCTCAGAAGTTTTCATTCAGCAAAACAAGTAACAATTTGGCATTCATTCCCACGCAAACACCAATGCACGCTCCTTGGGAGGGACCAATTATTTTCCTTTCCATCTCATGCTTAGGCCAGTCATCCTCTATCACTTGATAAAAACACATGAATAGCTGCATTCAAAGCTGCAGCAAAACAGAGGCATCTCAGTAAAGCCCTGTAAAAACAGCTATCCAGCACACCACATAACTGTTTCTCAAGGCGCTCCCCATATGCATGCCCTTTATCTAAAGGAGCCCATGACTTTGGGCAGATGCTGGGCGTTTGCAACTAGGTCAGTTTGAACCGGAGCGAGCCGAGGCTAAAGGCTAGGGAGAGAAAATTAAATTGCGCTCCCGCGCCGCAAACCGTGGCTGTCAAACTGCAAGCCTTCTGCTAAAGCAATGATTTCACCACTGGCTAGGCAAAAGATCTGACTGGCAGGGTGGTGAAACGCCTCGGCGATAAACCGTCAGGAGCACCCGGAATGTTATTACCTGTTAAATTACTCCCAAATATAATGCACGTAGGAATTCAGGAGTGTGGGGGGACAGGGAGGGAAGTGTTGCCAAGGTATGTGAATCAGCCTTATCGAGATCCTCATCGCTGCTGCTGCATTCCCCTGAAAGGCACAAGGCTCCGGCTGGAAAACAGAGGTCCCAGCCTTTCCCTCCTGGTGCCATCAGCACCAGTAACGCTCGGCGCTTTAACCCACAGACCTACGCTGCAGGAGAGCAGCCGGTGGAAATCATCTGGGCTTTTAAAAAGTTGCTGCGAAACCCCTGAGCAACTTCTGCAGCAGCAATGAATGCCTGCAGACGATGAGCAGCACCTTCCCCGCTGTCACGGCGGCTCCTGGGAAATTCAAGTTTCCAAAAGCATGCAGGAATGATTAGATGAAGGCAAATAAATGTATACACAAAACCTTACAAGAATATGCAAATAATAGGGTGTATTCAGCAGCCCCAGAAATTAAGGCAGCAGCACAGGCTTGCATTTGCATAAACTATGCAGGATACGGCACCAAGTCATCTTGGAACATGTGCATTTTGCAAACAGCAAACACAGTAATTGACAAATATTTTGGAACGTGACATTGATCAAATACTCCCTAAAACTTCACATGACGAACCTCCAAGACACCGTACTAATTAACCATAGACACCCACTGCTGGCATCCTGGGGTATTTTCACTTCTGAGTTCTGTGGGAAAAGAATTGGACTTTATAGATTTTTATCAGCATTTATTATTTATAAAGCTCTGCTGGCAAGCACAATGTTTTATGAACAAATAAAAGTGAATGATCCTTGCTTCAAAACCACATAATGAATGAATGTCTACTCTGTACATACATTCAAGTGGGCGATGCTAGCTTATTGTGCAGAGAACATGGAAAAAAGAAGTTTTTACATCTCTAAAAAGAAATAACAATATCCACTTCTGAATGCACTGACACGAAAGCCAAGCCCAATCACAACTGAGCTCTTTGGTCACTCCTAAGAAGCCAAGCCCTTGCTGTGTTTTCTTAACAAGCGGAGTTTTTGCCCTTATGGTCTCCCTGGGCAGAGCAAGGTAGACAAAAACGGAGGAAACCAACTTGTCAAAAGGTTTCTCTTCCTGAGTTACAAATAACTAGGGAAAGTAACACATGCAACCAAGCAAAGCAGAAGTATGAATACAGTACTCGCTCGCTGCTGACAGGCTAAAATTAGTAGTTTATTCAACTGCCCAGAACTACACGCTGTGTCTCCTCCGCAGCATCTCCCTATTTGTCAGTCTTTCTGTTTGCTCTCCACTTTGTCTCGCCTGCTAATTTGTCCCTCGGGGAGCAGCCCGGCACGCCATCCCTGAGCCCAACCACCCCTGCTCATCCCAGGAGCCCGAGTAAATGAGCATCCACTCGCAGTCACACCTGGGCAACTCCAGAGTGCCGCCACTGATTCACCCCCAAGACAGCACCCGAGAAACACGCTTGGCCCCACGGGACACTCGGTCTGCAAAAACTATTAGATTCTCCACACCTCGCACCAAGCATCCCTCCTGCTGCCACTCCCGCACGACACCTGTACGCACATCGCTCGTCCAGATCCGCTTTAAGCGCAGATTTACCCTCCACAGATAATTCCACGTTTGCACCTGCTCATCATACAAGGAGCCGCGTGGTATTTGCAGCGACAGCAGACAAATTACATGGGGAGCAGAGGAACACTTGCCCAGTGCAGCTGGGCCACCGCTTACGCACGCCGGGGATTGTTCCCAGGGGTCTTTTTTTAATCCTTCCCCACTGACCAGTTGTCTGTTACTGTCTGTGGATTGGGCTGGCCACAGGGACACGGTGTCATGCTGGTCAGGATACAGTCCTGGAGAATGGCAGAGGGTAGAGAGAGCAGCACCTCGGTCGAGTTGTCCCCTCGGAGGAGGGAGTTAGGGCTCTGGGAGCTGTGATGGCAGCGGTGTTTTCCAGCCAGTGGGACTGGGGCGCACGAGAGGGAGCGAGCGTGGCACGCAGCGTGCCCCAAGAGCTGGGAAAATGGGAGAAGGGCTAAACTGGTGAGGAGAGAGCCATGCAAAGGAGTTTGAGGAAAATGCCATGCCAGGGACTATTCCTTCTGATCCTATGGCTAGGCACTGTAGCAAAGTGTGCCAACACACAGTCCTCCAGCAGATGTACACATGTCCAGCATACTGGGTGACATCACCCCTGCGCGCCCTTCCTTGGCCATTACTCTGACGAAGGGTTATCCCACACCTCATTCATGCTGACAACTCATTTTGTAAGTAGCTCATCAGAAACAATATATTTACCTACTAAGGTGTTACTCACCTTAAAAAAAAAAAAAGCATGTCCCTGTCTAGCTCTTACACATGAAGCGATATACACCTATACTCACACAGAGTACAGAATTTCTTAAATTTATCTCAACAGATGTGATGCAGTTTCCTTTGGAATTACAAATACATTCCAAACTAAACTTGTATGTTCCATTATAAGGCGATGACTGCTAATTTCCATTTCGTATTAAGAGAGAATATTAACTATGGTTACTTTAGCCACATACCTTGAAAAATTATAGATCACGTTCAGTACAAATTTGCATAAGTAGTTTGAGCATGTGAGAGAGGAGCAGTGCTAAATACTGACTACAAGTACCGAATGTGGAGATCTTACACTCACTGTAGAACATATTACGTGTATGGCCTCAAAAAGCCTCAGAGATTATGAATACATTTCTTTTCCATGGAAACTATAATTCTCAAATCCAGCAAGCTATTTTGAGAAATTTAAATCAACTACACGCTTACATCTGCTGGAAGATCAGCACTTGGGTTTCACAGCCTGCCTCTCCCGGGGTATACTCAAAGGCACAAGCACAGCCGTATGGACATCTTCCCAACTCTTCTACTACAGTTCTGCCTCCGACACCAGATCTCACTATGCAGATTCAGTGCAAAGTCTTATTTTGACTGCTTTCCTACCCAGCGCCAAGACTTAGGGGCTGCTGTACTCGACTGCATCACTTGAGGAGGACAAGGAAAATTAGTAACGTGGGAGGCACGAAGTAAATGCCCCGCTTGATTTTCCTGCTCTCTATTCAGAACAAACTGGAAAGGCTGGCGTTTGACCCGAGTTCCCGGCCAGCTCGGGAAGCAGCAGCAGGCAGAAGCCAGCCCGATGCGGAGCCGTGCGGCGGCAGTCCCGGGCACCGGCTGCAGAAGTTACCGCCGCACACGCGGGAGGGACGGCAGAAGGGTAACCCCTCCGCACTGCTGAGTCATTTGAGCCATGAGACGCTGGGCTGGGGTAAAACCCACCCGGGGAGAAGGGGGGCTGCCCGTCGAGCCGCCCCGGCCGCGAGGAAAGTTCCCCTC